>NC_088229.1:10349900-10404194 GCF_036934945.1 Oncorhynchus masou masou | reverse complement strand
CGGTTGCATCATTACATTTACATTTAAGTCATTTAGCAGACGCTCTTATCCAGAGCGACTTACAAATTGGTGAATTCACCTTCTGACATCCAGTGGAACAGCCACTTTACAATAGTGCATCTAAATCATTTAAGGGGGTGAGAAGGATTACTTTATCCTATCCTAGGTATTCCTTTGAAGAGGTGGGGTTTCAGGTGTCTCCGGAAGGTGGTGATTGACTCCGCTGTCCTGGCATCGTGAGGAGTTTGTTCCACCATTGGGGGGCCAGAGCAGCGAACAGTTTTGACTGGGCTGAGCGGGAACTGTACTTCCTCAGTGGTAGGGAGGCGAGCAGGCCAGAGGTGGATGAACGCAGTGCCCTTGTTTGGGTGTAGGGCCTGATCAGAGCCTGGAGGTACTGGGGTGCCGTTCCCCTCACAGCTCCGTAGGCAAGCACCATGGTCTTGTAGCGGATGCGAGCTTCAACTGGAAGCCAGTGGTGCGAGCGGAGGAGCGGGGTGACGTGAGAGAACTTGGAAAGGTTGAACACCAGACGGGCTGCGGCGTTCTGGAAGAGTTGTAGGGGTTTAATGGCACAGGCAGGGAGCCCAGCCAACAGCGAGTTGCAGTAATCCAGACGGGAGATGACAAGTGCCTGGATTAGGACCTGCGCCGCTTCCTGTGTGAGGCAGGGTCGTACTCTGCGGATGTTGTAGAGCATGAACCTACAGGAACGGGCCACCGCCTTGATGTTAGTTGAGAACGACAGGGTGTTGTCCAGGATCACGCCAAGGTTCTTAGCGCTCACATCATCACCTGGTATGGCAACTGCTCGGCATCTTAACGTAAGGCGCTACAGAGGGTAGTGTGTACGGTTCAGGTACATCACTGGGGCCAAGCTTCCTGACACCTATATAATAGGCAGAGAAAGTCAGAGAAAGGCCCAAAAAACTGTCAAAGACTCCAGTCATGTCACGACCTCTGCCGAAGTTGGTGCCTCTCCCTGTTCAAGCTGTGTTCGGCAGTCGTCGTCACCGGCTTTCTAGCTGCCACCGATCTACGTTTCTTTTTCCATTTGTTTTGTCTTGATTGTACACACCTGGTTCCCATTACGTTATAATTATTTTCCCTATTTAACCCTCTGGTTCCCATGATGTAATTATTCTCTCCTATGGCCTATTTTTTGCCAACCTCCTCAAGCCTTTTGCACATACTGTATATAGACTTTCTTGTTTCTACTGTGTCATTGACTTGTTTACTGTGTTGTTGGCTTGTTTATTGTTTACTCCATGTGTAACTCTGTGTTGTTGTCTGTGTCTCACTGCTTTGCTTTATCTTGGCCAGGTCGCAGTTGCAAATGAGACCTTGTTCTCAACTAGCCTACCTGGTTAAATAAAATAATAATAAAATAAATGTTTTGTGCGTGATTGTTTCTTGTTTAGTGTTAGTCTTCTGTGTTATGGTGTGTTTTCCCTGCGTGGAATTTATGGTTGTTTATTTTTCAAGTAAGGTACGTTATTTTACTCAGTTCTGTGTCCTGCGCCTGAATCCGTCCTCACCTCTGCACACTGACACCTGACAAGTCATCCAAATCAAAGACTGTTCTCTCTGCTACTGCACGGCAAGCGGTAGCACTGCTGTTACTCACTGTTTATTATCTATACATAGTCACTTCACAAATGACCTCGACTAACCTGTAGCCCCACACATTGACTCGGTACCGGTATATAGCCTCGTTATTGTTACATATTTTTCATGTGTTACTTTTTGATTTGATATTTTTTTACTTTAGTTTATTTAGTGAATAATTTCCTAACTACATTTCTTGAACTGCATTGTTGGTTAAGGATGATGGAGGCCACTGTGTTCTTGGGGACCTTCAATGCTGCAGACATTGTTTTATGCTCTTCCCCAAATCTATTCCTCGACACAATCCTGTCTCGGAGCTCTACGGACAATTTTGAGTCTCATAGCAAAGGGTCTGAATACTTATGTAAATTAATGTCTTTATGTTTTTTTATTTATGATAATTTTTCAAACATTTCTTTGTCGTTATGGTGCCTACTCACTATTTTGTGTAAATTGATGAGGGAAAACATTTATTTAATCATTTTTAGAATAAGGCTGTAAGGTAGCAAAATGTGGAAAATGTCAAGGGGTCTGAATACTTTCCAAATGCACTAAGAACAAATTCTTATTTTCAATGATGGGCTAGGAACTGTGGGTTAACTGCCTTGTTCAGGGGCAGAACAACAGATTTGTACCTTGTCAGCTCGGGGATTCGATCACACGATTACTAATCCAACGCTCTAACCATTAGGCTACCTGCTGCCCTAATAATGACTGGGAATAGAAGAGGACGAAGTATACACCCTGGGGGGCCCCCATATTGAGAGTCAGCTTGGGGAGGTGTTATTGCCTACCCTCACCACCTGGGGGCGGCCGTCAAGAAGTCCAGGACCCAGTTGCAGAGGGAGGCCTCTTGACAAGCTAGACTGGACGCACCTGATGGGTATCAGTGGGAGATGAGATGGAAAATGTCACTGCACCGGCAGCCTATTTCAGTCTGCAGCAATGTGCTCCAGACGACATCACCAGCGGGAAGCCCTCACCTCCTGGTATGTGCCAAGCCTGATGGGAGAAGACAACTGCTTGCGTGGGGTGGAAGGGCCAGGATAGACGCTCTGCAGACATGCTGAAGACATGAAGGGTGGGTATGTGTTGTAATTAGAGCATTTGTGTGTGCGTGTTTTCTCTCTGACAAAAGATGTCAATCTTGAAGGTGGGAATAGTTTGTGGATGGAATATTGAATGGAATATGTGGTTCTCTGAGTGCACAATGAGCAATTGAAATACACTAGCATCAATAGCATCAA
Source organism: Oncorhynchus masou masou (assembly GCF_036934945.1). Classification (NCBI taxonomy): domain Eukaryota; kingdom Metazoa; phylum Chordata; class Actinopteri; order Salmoniformes; family Salmonidae; genus Oncorhynchus; species Oncorhynchus masou. The sequence goes on along the minus strand of NC_088229.1, from coordinate 10,401,339 downwards.
TCATTAGAGAAAAGGAGGTACATGCATTATTAATGAATGCAGATGAATAAGAAACATATACCATTATTCACTGTAATTGTGACTGTTTCTTACTGATATCTGATGCATCTACAAGTGTGTTTACCTAGCTCGTGTGTTTACCTAGTTCGTGTGTTTACCTAGCTCGTGTGTTTACCTAGCACGTGTGTTTACCTAGCTCGTGTGTTTACCTAGCACGTGTGTTTACCTAGCTCGTGTGTTTACCTAGCTCGTGTGTTTACCTAGCACGTGTGTTTACCTAGCTCGTGTGTTTACCTAGCACGTGTGTTTACCTAGCTCGTGTGTTTACCTAGCTCGTGTTTTACCTAGCACGTGTGTTTACCTAGCTCGTGTGTTTACCTAGCACGTGTGTTTACCTAGCACGTGTGTTTACCTAGCTCGTGTGTTTACCTAGCACGTGTGTTTACCTAGCACGTGTGTTTACCTAGCTCGTGTGTTTACCTAGCTCGTGTGTTTACCTAGCGCGTGTGTTTACCTAGCTCGTGTGTTTACCTAGCACGTGTGTTTACCTAGCACGTGTGTTTACCTAGCACGTGTGTTTACCTAGCTCGTGTGTTTACCTAGCTCGTGTGTTTACCTAGCTCGTGTGTTTACCTAGCACGTGTGTTTACCTAGCTCGTGTGTTTACCTAGCTCGTGTGTTTACCTAGCTCGTGTGTTTACCTAGCTCGTGTGTTTACCTAGCTCGTGTGTTTACCTAGCACGTGTGTTTACCTAGCTTGTGTGCTTACCTAGCACGTGTGTTTACCTAGCTCGTGTGTTTACCTAGCTCGTGTGTTTACCTAGCACGTGTGTTTACCTAGCTCGTGTGTTTACCTAGCACGTGTGTTTACCTAGCACGTGTGTTTACCTAGCTCGTGTGCTTACATAGCTCGTGTGTTCACCTAGCTCGTGTGTTTACCTAGCTCGTGTGTTTACCTAGCTCGTGTGTTTACCTAGCTCGTGTGTTTACCTAGCTCGTGTGTTTACATAGCTCGTGTGTTTACCTAGCTCGTGTGTTTACCTAGCTCGTGTGTTTACCTAGCTCGTGTGTTTACCTAGCTCGTGTGTTTACCTAGCTCGTGTGTTTACCTAGCACGTGTGTTTACCTAGCTCGTGTGTTTACCTAGCTCGTGTGTTTACCTAGCACGTGTGTTTACCTAGCTCGTGTGTTTACCTAGCACGGTGTTTACCTAGCACGTGTGTTTACCTAGCTCGTGTGCTTACATATATCGTGTGTTTACCTAGCTCGTGTGTTTACCTAGCTCGTGTGTTTACCTAGCACGTGTGTTTACCTAGCACGTGTGTTTACCTAGCACGTGTGTTTACCTAGCTCGTGTGCTTACATAGCTCGTGTGTTTACCTAGCTCGTGTGTTTACCTAGCTCGTGTGTTTACCTAGCTCGTGTTTTACCTAGCATGTGTGTTTACCTAGCTCGTGTGTTTACCTAGCACGTGTGTTTACCTAGCTCGTGTGTTTACCTAGCTCGTGTTTACCTAGCTCGTGTGTTTACCTAGCACGTGTGCTTACCTAGCACGTGTGTTTACCTAGCTCGTGTGTTTACCTAGCTCGTGTGTTTACCTAGCACGTGTGTTTACCTAGCTCGTGTTTACCTAGCACGTGTGTTTACCTAGATCGTGTGCTTACATAGCTCGTGTGTTTACCTAGCTCGTGTGTTTACCTAGCTCGTGTGTTTACCTAGCTCGTGTGTTTACCTAGCACGTGTGTTTACCTAGCTCGTGTGTTTACCTAGCACGTGTGTTTACCTAGCTCGTGTGTTTACCTAGCACGTGTGCTTACCTAGCACGTGTGTTTACCTAGCTCGTGTGTTTACCTAGCTCGTGTGTTTACCTAGCACGTGTGTTTACCTAGCTCGTGTGTTTACCTAGCACGTGTGTTTACCTAGCACGTGTGTTTACCTAGATCGTGTGCTTACATAGCTCGTGTGTTTACCTAGCTCGTGTGTTTACCTAGCTCGTGTGTTTACCTAGCTCGTGTGTTTACCTAGCACGTGTGTTTACCTAGCTCGTGTGTTTACCTAGCACGTGTGTTTACCTAGCTCGTGTGTTTACCTAGCTCGTGTGTTTACCTAGCTCGTGTGTTTACCTAGCACGTGTGTTTACCTAGCTCGTGTGTTTACCTAGCTCGTGTGTTTACCTAGCACGTGTGTTTACCTAGCACTTGTGTTTACCTAGCACGTGTGTTTACCTAGCTCGTGTGTTTACCTAGCTCGTGTGTTTACCTAGCACGTGTGTTTACTTAGCACGTGTGTTTACCTAGCACGTGTGTTTACCTAGCTCGTGTGTTTACCTAGCTTGTGTGTTTACCCAGCACAATGCTCAGAGTTGAGCTAAGACTGTAGATGTGGTTGCATGTGATTCACCTATCTGGGTGGGCTTCACTTGCTCGGTATGGTGCAGCGTCTCTTCAACCTTTCGGCCGTCCTTCATTTGCCCCTTTACTGCCTGACCCTCTTTACAGGTGCATTCATATCGCTCCCATCAGGGTGCTCAACCACATGCAGTCCTCCCTCGTGTCTGTTTACTATGCACTCATGAGCGTCGGCCATCTTCTCGCATGCTAAGAAATCAATCTCCATGCAGCGATGCAAACCTAGCCTCTGAAACAGGGGGGCTGCCCCTATAAATCAGCATAGCTGAAATATTTGTGGCCAACTTGGAGGGAAGATTTATGCCGGAGGGATATTGGAGAGCGTTTATCATGCTCTCGCAGGAGGAGAGGGTGTAGTTGGGCTAGGCACGGTGGGTTGGGGGAGGCTAAGGGGGTTGAACAACAGGGAGTAAGGGATTGAGAGGTGGTGGGTGGGGGTGTTGGTGAAGGAGGAGCGTGTGGGATGTTTGAAGTGGGCATATTTTCCAAAATAATGGATTTATGGATTTATTAAGGGCGGGAAAAATGACAGTGGTGTAAATGGCAGGAGTTTTGCATTGAGGAGGATTACTTCTGTTAAAGTCTAGGGGTCTTGGTTGCTGTCTGAGGGTAGTAGTAGTGAGAGGAGGGGGTGAGGTGGGAGAAGGGGTGGCGCTGAGTCCTTACTCTAGCCCAGAGGTGTTAAACTCATTTTCCAGGCAGATTATAGTTTCACTCACATAAACACAGACAGGTTTATTCATGATCATGAAATAACCACCCATCTAGCAGTTTGGATATGAGGTATCAGGTGGCCAACCTATGTACATATGAATACAATACAATAGGAACCTCCCATCTAGTGTTCTAAAGGGAGGGTATATTATCGCTAACTTTTTACGTTTACATGTAAACCAGGTCTCTCCATCCCTGATTCTGGAGATCTACCCTCTTGTAGGTGTTCAATCCAGCCACAGTTGTAGCTAACCTGATTCAAACCAAATCAAATCAAATTGTATTTGTCACATGCAACGAATCAAACCACGAGGCTACCTGCCGCCCTCATTTGTAACACAAACCTGTTATGGCTTTGTCATTATGGGTTATTGTGTGTAGATTGCTGAGTGAAAAAAAAACTTTTGAATCAATTTTACAGTAAGGTTGTAACATAACAAAATGTGAAGAGATCTGAATGCACTGCATATGCCATCTAGCAGGCACTTTCATCCAAAGCAACGAGTGTTCATATTTTACACACGGGTGACCCCGGGAAACAAACCCACAACCCTGGCTGTGCGAGCACCATGCTCTATTAGCTGCGCCATTCAGGACCACATGAATGACACAACCGTGGTAGGCCTGAACACCAACAGCAACTGCAACAAGACACCTGGCAGTGTGGTGCCAGGACAACAATCTCTAACACAAAGTCAGCAAGACCAAGATACTGATTGTGAACTACACAACGGGGCAGACCCCAATCCACATCGATGGGGCCGCCGTGGAGAAGGTGGAGAGCTTTAAGTTCCTCGGTGTCGTCATCACTCCTCTCCTACACCAGCGCAGCCGCGAAGGAGGCTACGACCTCAGGAGGCTGTACAGATCCTTAAAAACTTCTACAGACGCATCTTGACTGGTTGCATCACTGCCTAGTGTGGAAGATGCACCGCCCACTCCAGAGAGTGGTGTGGACGCCAGACAGCCCAGCACATCATTGGCTCCCAGCCAGGACGTACACACCAAGCGGTGTCTTAGGAAGGCCCAAAATAGACCCCAGCCACCCCTGCCGTAGAGTGTTCTCTGCTTCCGTTTGGCATACGGTGCCAGAGTGCCAGGTCTCGGACCAACAGGCTTCAAGACAGATTCTATCTGAAAGCAATGAGTCTTTTAAACAGATAGACAAAAGCTGTCCACCCCAGTTGGTGAAATTGTTGTTAGTTTACCGTCCTTGTGCGGACTTCTAGTCCATAAGTATAGTTAAACACGTCCCACACACACGTCCCACACACACGTTGTACACGCACGCGCGCACCCACACACACGCACCCACACACACGCACACACACACACACACACACACACACACACACACACACACACACACACACACACACACACACACACACACACACACACACACACACACACACACACACACACACACACACACACAAACACAAACTCTTATGCTGCTGCTGTAGTGTTTACTATTACTACTAATATTATTATTATACATATTCTACAGTTCAAAAGTTTGGGGTCACTTAGAAATGTCCTAGTTTTTGAAAGAAAAGCAAATGTTTGTTTTCCATTAAAATAACATCACATTGATCAGAAATACAGTGAAGACATTGTTAATGTTGTAAACGACTATTTTTTTAGGACAGATTTTTATATGGAATATCTACATATTGTACAGAGGCCCATTATCAGCAACCTTCACTCCTGTGTTCCAATGGCACGTTGTGTTAGCTAATCCAAGTATTTCATTTTAAAAAGCTAATTGATCATTAGAAAAAACTTTTGCAATTATGTTAGAAAACTGTTGTACTGATTAAAGAAGCAATAAAACTGACCTTCTTTAGACTAGTTGAGTATCTGGAGCATCAGCATTTATGGGTTTGAATACAGGCTCAGAATGGCCAGAAACAAATAACCTTGTTCTGAGAAATGAAGGTTATTCCAAGTGAGAAATGAAGGTTATTCCAAGTGAGAAATGAAGGTTATTCCAAGTGAGAAATGAAGGCTATTCCAAGTGAGAAATGAAGGCTATTCCAAGTGAGAAATTAAGGCTATTCCAAGTGAGAAATGAAGGCTATTCCAAGTGAGAAATGAAGGCTATTCCAGGTGAGAAATGAAGGCTATTCCAAGTGAGAAATGAAGGCTATTCCAGGTGAGAAATTAAGGCTATTCCAAGTGAGAAATGAAGGTTATTCCAAGTGAGAAATGAAGGCTATTCCAAGTGAGAAATGAAGGCTATTCCAAGTGAGAAATGAAGGCTATTCCAAGTGAGAAATGAAGGCTATTCCAAGTGAGAAATGAAGGCTATTCCAGGTGAGAAATGAAGGCTATTCCAAGTGAGAAATGAAGGCTATTCCAAGTGAGAATAGAAGGCTATTCCAAGTGAGAAATGAAGGCCATTCCAAGTGAGAAATGAAGGCTATTCCATGTGAGAAATGAAGGCTATTCCAGGTGAGAAATGAAGGCTATTCCAAGTGAGAAATGAAGGCTATTCCAAGTGAGAAATGAAGGTTATTCCAAGTGAGAAATGAAGGCTATTCCAAGTGAGAAATGAAGGCTATTCCAAGTGAGAAATGAAGGCTATTCCAAGTGAGAAATGAAGGCTATTCCAAGTGAGAAATGAAGGCTATTCCAAGTGAGAAATGAAGGCTATTCCAGGTGAGAAATGAAGGCTATTCCAAGTGAGAAATGAAGGCTATTCCAAGTGAGAAATGAAGGCTATTCCAAGTGAGAAATGAAGGCTATTCCAAGTGAGAAATGAAGGCCATTCCAAGTGAGAAATGAAGGCTATTCCAAGTGAGAAATGAAGGCTATTCCAAGTGAGAAATGAAGGCTATTCCATGTGAGAAATGAAGGCTATTCCAAGTGAGAAATGAAGGCTATTCCAAGTGAGAAATTGCCAAGAAACTAAAGATCTCATACAATGTTGTGTACTACCCCCTTCACAGAACAGCACAAACTGTCTCTAACCAGAATATAAAGAGGAGTGGGAGGCCCCAGTGCACAACTGAGCAAGAGGACAAGTACATTAGAGTGTCTAGTTTGAGAAACAGACGCCTCACAAGTCCTCAACTGGCAGCTTCAATAAATAATCCCCGCAAAACACCAGTCTCAACGTCAACAGTGAAGAGGCGACTCCGGGATGCTGGCCTTCTGGGCAGAGATGCAAAGAAACAGCCATATCTCAGACTGGCCAATAAAAAGAAAAGATTAAGATGGGCAAAAGAACACAAACACTGGACAGAGGAAGATTGGAAAAAAGTGTTATGTACAGACAAATCTAAGTTTGAGGTGTTCGGATCACAAAGAACAACATTCGTGAGACGTAGAAAAAATGAAAAGATGCTGGAGGAGTGCTTGATGCCGTCTGTCAAACATGGTGGAGGCAATGTGATGGTCTGGGGTGCTTTGGTAGTGGTAAAGTGAGAGATTTGTACAGGGTAAAAGGCATCTTGAAGAAGGAAGGCTATCACTCCATTTTGCAACGCCATGCCATACCCTGTGGGCGGGGCTTAATTGGAGCCAATTTCATCCTACAACAGGACAATGACCCAAAGCACAACTCCAAACTATGAAATAACTATGTAGGGAAGAAGCAGTCAGCTGGTATTCTGTCTATAATGGAGTGTCCAGCATAGTCACTGGACCTCAACCCTATTGAGCTGTTGTGGGAGGAGCCTGACCGTATGGTACGTAAGAAGTGCCTATCAAGCCAATCCAACTTGTGGGAGGTGCTTCAGGAAGCATGGGGTGAAATCTCTTCAGATTACCTCAACAAATTGACAACTAGAATGCCAAAGGTCTGCAAGGCTGTAATTGCTGCAAAGGGAGGATTCTTTGATGAAAGCAAAGTTTCAATAAAAAAAAAATTATATATTTATAACCTTGTCAACGTCTTGACTGTTTCCTATTAATTTTGCAACTCATTACATGTATGTTTGTCATGGAAAACAAGGACATTTCAAAGTGACCCCAAACTTTTGAATGGTCGTGTATCTACCTCAACTACTCCAGTACCCCTGAATGTAGCTGACCTAGAACATAGGTGACCCTGTATATAGTTGACCCTGTATATAGCTGACCCTGTATATAGCTGACCCTGAATATAGCTGACCCTGAATATAGCTGACCCTGTATATAGCTGACCCTGTATATAGCTGACCCTGTATATAGCTGACCCTGTATATAGCTGACCCTGTATATAGCTGGCCCTGTATATAGCTGACCCTGTATATAGCTGACCCTGAATATAGCTGACCCTGTATATAGCTGACCCTGTATATAGCTGACCCTGAATATAGCTGACCCTGTATATAGTTGACCATGTATATAGCTGACCCTGAATATAGTTGACCATGTATATAGCTGATCCTGAATATAGCTGACCCTGTATATAGCTGACCCTGAATATAGCTGACCCTGTATATAGTTGACCATGTATATAGCTGACCCTGAATATAGCTGACCCTGTATATAGCTGACCCTGAATATAGCTGACCCTGAATATAGCTGACCCTGTATATAGCTGACCCTGTATATAGCTGACCCTGTATATAGCTGACCCTGAATATAGTTGACCATGTATATAGCTGACCCTGAATATAGCTGACCCTGTATATAGCTGACCCTGTATATAGCTGACCCTGTATATAGTTGACCATGTATATAGCGGACCCTGTATATAGCTGACCCTGAATATAGCTGACCCTGTATATAGCTGACCCTGTATATAGCTGACCCTGTATATAGCTGACCCTGTATATAGCTGACCCTGTATATAGCTGCCCCTGTATATAGTTGACCCTGTATATAGCTGACCCTGTATATAGCTGACCCTGTATATAGCTGCCCCTGTATATAGCTGCCCCTGTATATATCTGACCCTGTATATAGCTGACATTCTCATTTTTTCTGCTATACTATTTTGATTTTGAATTCTGTACTATTGTGAAGGGCAAGTTAGGCATTTCACTGTATTTGTGCATGTGACAAATACAACTTGAAAGGTTTCATAGTGTGGAAAATGTATAAGAGACTAAGGATGGAAGGTTTCATAGTGTGCAGTATGTATAAGAGACTACGATGGAAGGTTTCATAGTGTGCAGTATGTATTAGACACTATGAATGGAAGGTTTCATAGTGTGCAGTATGTATTAGACACTAAGGACGGAAGGTTTCATAGTGTGCAGTATGTATTAGACACTAAGGATGGAAGGTTTCATAGTGTGCAGTATGTATTAGACTCTAAGAATGGAAGGTTTCATAGTGTGCAGTATGTATTAGACACTAAGGATGGAAGGTTTCATAGTGTGCAGTATGTATAAGAGACTATGGATGGAAGGTTTCATAGTGTGCAGTATGTATTAGACACTAAGGATGGAAGGTTTCATAGTGTGCAGTATGTATAAGAGACTATGGATGGAAGGTTTCATAGTGTGCAGTATGTATTAGACACTAAGGATGGAAGGTTTCATAGTGTGCAGTATGTATAAGAGACTATGGATGGAAGGTTTCATAGTGTGCAGTATGTATTAGACACTAAGGATGGAAGGTTTCATAGTGTGCAGTATGTATTAGACACTAAGGATGGAAGGTTTCATAGTGTGCAGTATGTATTAGACTCTAAGGATGGAAGGTTTCATAGTGTGCAGTATGTATAAGAGACTATGGATGGAAGGTTTCATAGTGTGCAGTATGTATTAGACACTAAGGATGGAAGGTTTCATAGTGTGCAGTATGTATTAGACTCTAAGGACGGAAGGTTTCATAGTGTGCAATATGTATTAGACACTATGAATGGAAGTTTCCAGGAAGCTCTACCAAACTGGCCAATATTTTTCCTCGGTCACATTCCTTGGAGAATTAAATATATTGTTTGCATTCAACCCAACAAAGCAATCTCCTAAATGATAATAGTTGCATATCACATATCCCTAAGTGTATGGGTCGGTAAGACACATGTTTAAACGGGGCTGTACACAGTAGGACTGTGTACAGAGGTCACTACAGCCATACTGATGCTGCTCCTGTTGTTGTTGTTGTTGGACTAGCCTAGCGCCATCGCACCGACCCATGCTCCCAGGGCATCTCAGGTAAGAATCCTTTCTTCTTCCTCTGAATGGCTGGGTGTGGGTTGGAACTGGCGCAGAGAGAGATAGCCAAAGGCTACATAGATAACGATTCAACAGGCCTAGGCATTATCTGTCCTCACACAGGGCTGGGGCCCGGTGGAACTGTTGTCTTTTGGCAGGCTGTGGCGCTCTGAAAACGAACAGAGCTGTGTTTGGCCCTGTCTCATCGGTGCACTTCTCTTGTCAACGCATCTTCTTTGTAATCCTGTCTGATATGTTTCCTTTTGAATACCTTATGAATGTGCATAATACCTCATGAATGCGCATAATACCTTATGAATGTAATGACATCCGTACTTATGGTTGGCATGCACAAGGACTGGACAAAGGACTGGCCAATATACAGACAAGTGTTGGAAAATGTAGTGGTATGACTTAAGTAAGGGAGGTGCTCACATAAAGGTGACTTTTTGTCATTTGGAGCTTGCAAATGCACCCTGGGAGCTAGCCACTGGGCAAGTTCTCAATGTGGATAACTGGGTGATAACTGGTGTGTTTTTATTACCTTTATTTAACTAGGCAAGTCAGTTAAGAACAAATTCTTATTTTCAATGATGGCCTAGGAACAGTGGGTTAATGAATGACCTGTTCAGGGGCCAAATGACAGCTTTGTACCTTGTAAGCTCGGGGGTTTGAACTTGCAATCTTCCGGTTACTAGTCCAAAGCTCTAACCACTAGGCTACTTTGCCACCCCAGACATTGAGACGTTGATCAATGATATGAATTGAATTTCCACTGTGTTATCACTGTACTATCCACCGTCGAAACAACCAAATTTTAGTTGTCGCTCAAATGTCTATGGCAAAGTTCAAATGGGAATACAATGTCAGATATTTTGTTTATTTATACAACAGATGAATGTGTTATCACTGTGCTTCACCTGATAGCAGAACCAAACGAACTGAATTGCAGCTGAGATGACATTAAATGTACATGGTGCAAGTGCCATTCGAAATTCTGCCAGATTATTTTTTTATTTAATTTATTTCACCTTTATTTAACCAGGTAGGCAAGTTGAGAACAAGTTCTCATTTACAATTGCGACCTGGCCAAGATAAAGCAAAGCAGTTCGACACATACAACAACACGGTTACACATGGAGTAAAACAAACATACAGTCAATAATACAGTAGAAAAATAAGTCTATATACAATGTGAGCAAATGAGGTGAGATAAGGACGACAGGCAAAAAAAAAAGGCCATGGTGGCAAAGTAAATACAATATAGCAAGTAAAACACTGGAATGGTACATTTGCAGTGGAAGAATGTGCAAACGTAGAAATAATGGGGTGCAAAAGAGCAAAAATAAAAATAAATACATACAGTAGGGGAAGAGGTAATTGTTTGGGCTAAATTATAGATGGGCTATGTACAGGTGAAGTAATCTGTGAGCTGCTCTGACAGTTGGTGCTTAAAGCTAGTGAGGGAGATAAGTGTTTCCAGTTTCAGAGATTTTGTAGTTCGTTCCAGTAATTGGCAGCAGAGAACTGGAAGGAGAGGCGGCCAAAGGAGGAATTGGCTTTGGGGTGACCAGAGAGATACACCTGCTGGATCGCGTGCTACAGGTGGGTGCTGCTATGGTGACCAGCGAGCTGAGATAAGGGGGGACTTTACCTAGCAGGGTCTTGTAGATGACCTGGAGCCAGTGGGTTTGGCGATGAGTATGAAGCGAAGGCCAGCCAACGAGAGTGTACAGGTGGTGGGTAGTATATGGGGCTTTGGTGACAAAACGGATGACACTGTGATAGACTGCATCCAATTTATTGAGTAGGGTATTGGAGGCTATTTTATAAATGACATAGCCGAAGTCGAGGATCAGTAGGATGGTCAGTTTTACGAGGGTATGTTTGGCAGCATGAGTGAAGGATGCTTTGTTGCGAAATAGGAAGCCAATTCTAGATTTAACTTTGGATTGCCGATGTTTGATGTGAGTCTGGAAGGAGAGTTTACAGTCTAACCAGACACCTAGGTATTTGTAGTTATCCACATATTCCAAGTCAGAACCGTCCAGGGTAGTGATGCTGGACGGGTGGGCAGGTGCAGGCAGTTGAAGGGCATGCATTTAGTTTTACTTGTATTTAAGAACAGTTGGAGGCCACGGAAGAAGAGTTGTATGGCATTGAAGCTCGTCTGGAGTTTAGTCAACACAGTGTCCAAAGAAGGGCCAGAAGTATACAGAATGGTGTCGTCTGCGCAGAGGTGGATCAGAGACTGACCAGCAGCAAGAGCGACATCATTGATGTATACAGAGAAGAGAGTCGGCCCAAGGATTGAACCCTGTGGCACCCCCATAGAGACTGCCAGAGGCCTGGACAATAGGCCCTCCGATTTTACACACTGAATTCTATCAGAGAAGTAGTTGGTGAACCAGGCGAGGAAATCATTTGAGAGACCAAGGCTACCGAGTCTGCCAATGAGGATGTGGTGATTGACAGAGTCGAAAGCCTTTGCCAGGTCAATGAATACGGCTGCACAGTATTGTTTCTTATCCATGGTGGTTACGATATTGTTTAGGACCTTGAGCATGGATGAGGTGCACTCATGACCAGCTCTGAAAGCAGATTGCATAGCGGAGAAGGTGAGGTGGGTTTCGAAATTAGTCAGTAATCTGTTTGTTGACTTTAGATTTGTTGACCTTAGAAAGGCAGGGTAGGATAGATATAGGTCTGTAGCAGTTTGGGTCAAGAATGTCCCCCCCTTTGAAGAGGGGGATGACCGCAGCTGCTTTCCAATCTTTGGGAATCTCAGACGACACGAAAGAGAATTTCAGCAGATAATTTTAGAAAGAAAGGGTCCAGATTGTCTAGCCCGGCTGATTTGTAGGGGTCCAGATTTTCCAGCTCTTTCAGAACATCAGCTGACTGGATTTGGGAGAATGAGAAATGGCGAAGGCTTGGGCGAGATGCTGTGGGGGGTGCAGTGCTGTTGACTGTGGTAGGGGTAGCCAGGTGGAAAGCATGGCCAGCCGTAGAAAAAAATTATTACAGGTATTGTGAAGATCTCCACAGACATGTGATGACTTATGCATGCTACCTTGAACATGCACGCCTTATATGATTACACAAGAAGAAATGTAAAGTCACATTAACCTCAACATGTGGGAATGGTTTTAAGGTTGAATGTTAGTTTGTAAGATATCCTTAACTTTAGCCTATTTACAGTGTTACAAAATTAATATTGAATAGTGTTTGGTTGTCAATGCAACCAAATATCAACATTTATAGGAGATGTATCTACTGCTTCGATAGTTCCATCTGAGACACTGGATTAATACATTTTTTTTAATACCATATATCTCTGACTCTACTGATACTGAAGCTACGATATTGAGAGAAAATGTACTTTCTATTGCCGTGTCACGTTCTGACCTTAGTTCCTTTTTTATGTCTTTGTGTTAGGTTGGTCAGGGCTTGAGTTGGGGTGGGTAGTCTATGTTATTTTTTCTATGTTGTTATATTTCTATGTGTTTGGCCTAGTATGGTTCAGTCAGAGGCAGGTGTCGTTCGTTGTCTCTGATTGAGAATCATACTTAGGTAGCCTGTTTTCCCCATTTTAGTTGTGGGTGTTTAATTTCTGTTTAGTGTCTGTTCACCTGGTAGAACTGTTTCGTTTTCGCTTCGTTGTTATTTTGTGTAGTGTTCAGTTTTGCAATTAAAACATGACGAACACTTACCACGCTGAATTTTGGTCCTCCTCTCCTTCCACCAACGAGAAGCGTTACATGCTGTGATATGTGGTTGTCGCACCTAGCTATCTGAAGATGAATGCACTGTAAATGTTGACTTGTCAAACAAAAATCTAAGTTATAGAATAGGGCTAAATCAAATCACACTTTAAATGCACTTTAAATAACATTTGATTTTATTCTGAAACGTTTTTGGTTGAGATGGAGATGTGAGTCCAACATATCAAATATTAATTTGTAGATAAAGTGGAATTAAAGCCAGACTAAGTCAGCGTCTCAGATGGAACTATCCAATCAGGAGATACATCTCCTTCAAATGTTGATCTTTGGTTGCGTTGACAACCAAACACAATTCAATATTAATAAGTATCATTACATTTGAAATCAAACATAGCTTGAAATCCTAGGCCTCTTGTATTGTCTATTTTTAATTGAATTCTGGGTTGAATTGAAACAAAAGCTGTTGATGACTTTGCTAATGCAAAAAAGGCCTAAATCGTCCCAAAAGGTAAACCAACCCTTTGGAATGACTTTGCTGGTAACTGTTAATCTATTTAGTTTTTAAGTGGAGATCTCTCAACAATCATTTTCCCGATAGCACATTGGTAATAGTCAGTGACAAATGCCACAGCTAAGCAGGGCTTTGTTAAAACCCTGGATAGGAGACCAAAGGGTAGCTGTAGATAGATCAGTTCTCCAGTAGGAGGTGCTGTCAGGCCTATTGCTTTTTTTTTCTGATAGTGGATATAACGTTGAAGATCTGACGTTGTTTTAAATTCACAAATGAAACATATTTTATATAAGGTTTGTCTATGTTGAAATTTGGTTACCATGATAACATAATCCTGTGGTTGAAATTACACCCTAAAAACAACAGTTGATTACTTTTTTCAAATCCAATGTATTTTCCATGTAGATTCCACGTCACAATGCGTTGACAAATTGCATCGAAACAACGTTGATTCAACCAGTTTGTGTCCAGTGGGTAATGCCTACACCCAGTCATTCTTGGAGAACCTTTGGTCGCGCTGGTTGCACAACTCTCATTCAAGGAACCAGGTTGGGCACACCCCACATCCTCATCAACGGGAATGCCTTGGAGATGGTCAAAAACTTCAAGTTCCTCTGTGTACACATCTCAGACGAGCTGAAACGGTCAAATCACAGGGACACTGTGGTGAAGAAGGGCACGACAGCGACTCTTCAACCTCAGGATTTTGAAGAAATCTGTCCTTGAAGGCCCTCAAAGTGTTGTAGAGGAGCACCACAAGAGCACCATGCAGCATACTGACAGGCTGCATCACAGCCTGGTACGGGTGGTACCCTCTGCCGAACACACCATTTGGGTGCTCACTGCCTGCCCTCCAGGACACCTACGGACAGCTGTTGCAGGATCTCAGCATTCCGAGCCATGGCCTGTTCTCCCCGCTTTCATCACTATGACTCGGGCAGTTCAGGAGCAACGTTGCAAAAACGAACCGATTGGCCAATAGCTTCTACCCCGCAGACCATCAGGCTGCTGAATATAACATTTACCCGGCCCCCACCCCCCAATGGACATTTATCATTGCTACAGTTATTAATATTATTGTCTAATTTCCCTGTGATTACATCTGTGGCCCTGTGATTACATCGGTACCCTGTAATTACAGCTGTACCCTGTGATTACATCTGGACCCTGTGATTACATCGGTACCCTGTAATTACAGCTGTACCCTGTGATTACATCTGTACCCTGTGATTACATCTGGACCCTGTGATTACATCTGTACACTGTGATTACATCTGGACCCTGTGATTACATCTGGACCCTGTGATTACATCTGGACCCTGTGATTACATCTGTACCCTGTGATTACATCTGTGGCCCTGTGATTACATCTGGACCCTGTGATTACATCTGTACCCTGTGATTACATCTGGACCCTGTGATTACGTCTGGACCCTGTGATTACATCTGGACCCTGTGATTACATCTGTACCCGGTGATTACATCTGGACCCTGTGATTACATCTGGACCCTGTGCATGTGACTAATAACCTCCTCTGTCTACATACACCTACAGAGCTCATAAGAGCATGGAGGCCCATGAGCCTTCTATGGCCCATGCTTTTATCCTTTTTTTTTGGTGGTGGGATTGGTGTGAGGAGACAAAGGCATATGTGTGCTTCAAAAACATGCAGCCATTGAGAGGAAAAGCACAGGTGGTAGGCTTGATTACCAACAATGACGAGACGGCCTACAGGGAAGAGGTGAGGGCCCTCGGAGTGTGGTGTCAGGAAGAAGATGATTGTGGACCTCAGAAAACAGCAGAGGGAACACCCCCCTATCCACATCGATGGAACAGTAGTGGAGAGGGTAGTAAGTTTTAAGTTCCCCGGGATACACATCACAGACAGACTGAATTGGTCCACTCACACAGACAGCATGGTGAAGAGGCTCAGGAGGTTCGACTTGTCACCAAAAACACTCACAAACTTCTACAGAGGCACAATCGAGAGCATCAAGGCAGGCTGTATCACCGCCTGGTACGGCAACTGCTCCGCCCACAACCATAAGGCTCTCCAGAGGGTAGTGAGGTCTGCACAACGTGTTATGTACTTGAGTGAAGACCCAAAAGCGGTTTTAACAGAAAACAGAGTTCTTTAATGAAAAACAGGAATGGCATAAATCCTCTTCCAACGTAGTCAATGGAACAAAAAGAACGTTAGTATAATGCAGGATGCACCTGCCAGGCAGACTCCGACAGGATAGGACAAGGTGGAAGCAAACGGGACGACAGCTTGCTTCTGGCATCAAAAACACAAACAAGAATCAGACACTGAAAGTAGCAGGAACAGAGAGAGAAATAGAGACCTAATCAGAGGGGAAGAGAGAACAGGTGGGAAAGAGTGAATGAGCTAGTTAGGGGAGATGTAGAACAGCTGAAGAATGAGAGACAGAGAAGGTAACCTAAAAAGACCAGCAGAGAGAGACAGAGTGAAGAGAAAGGACAGGAACAGACATAACAAGACATGACAGTACCCCCCCCCCACTCACCGAGCGCCTCCTGGTGCACTCGAGGAGGAAAATTGGCGGCAACGGAGGAAATCATCGATCAGCGAACGGTCCAGCACGTCCCGAGAGGGAACCCAACTCCTCTCCTCAGGACCGTACCCCTCCCAATCCACTAGGTACTGATGACCACGGCCCCGAGGGCGCATGTCCAAAATCTTACGAACCCTGTAGATGGGTGCGCCCTCGACAAGGATGGGGGGGAGGGACGAGCGGGGGCGCGAAGAACGGGCTTAACACAGGAGACATGGAAGACCGGGTGAACGCGACGAAGATAGCGCGGGAGAAGAAGTCGCACTGCGACAGGATTAATGACCTGAGAAATACGGAACGGACCAATGAACCGCGGGGCCAACTTGCGAGAAGCTGTCTTAAGGGGAAGGTTCTGAGTGGAGAGCCATACTCTCTGACCGCAACAATATCTAGGACTCTTGGTCCTACGCTTATTAGCGGCCCTCACAGTCTGCGTCCTATTACGGCAAAGTGCCGACCTGACCCCCTTCCAGGTGCGCTCGCAACGCTGGACAAAAGCCTGAGCGGAGGGAACGCAGGACTCGGCGAGCTGAGATGAGAACAGAGGAGGCTGGTACCCGAGGCTACTCTGAAAAGGAGATAGACCGGTAGCAGACGAGGGAAGCGAGTTGTGGGCGTACTCTGCCCAGGGGAGCTGTTCTGACCAAGACGCAGGGTTACGAAAAGAAAGACTGCGTAAAATGCGACCAACAGTCTGATTGGCCCATTCGGCTTGACCGTTAGACTGGGGATGAAAGCCGGACGAGAGACTGACGGAAGCCCCAATCAAACGGCAAAACTCCCTCCAAAATTGAGACGTGAACTGCGGGCCTCTGTCGGAAACGACGTCAGACGGAAGGCCATGAATTCGGAAAACATTCTCGATAATGATCTGAGCCGTCTCCTTAGCAGAAGGGAGCTTAGCGAGAGGAATGAAATGAGCCGCCTTAGAGAATCTATCGATAACCGTAAGAATAACTGTCTTCCCCGCTGATGAAGGCAGTCCGGTGATAAAATCTAAAGCGATGTGAGACCACGGTCGAGAGGGAATGGGAAGCGGTCTGAGACGGCCGGCAGGAGGAGAGTTCCCAGATTTAGTCTGCGCGCAGACCGAACAAGCGGCGACAAATCGACGCGCGTCACGTTCCGAGTGGGCCACCAGAAACGCTGGCGAATGGAAGCGAGCGTACCCCGAACGCCGGGGTGGCCGGCTAACTTGGCAGAGTGGGCCCACTGAAGAACGGCCGGACGAGTAGGAACGGGAACGAACAGAAGGTTCCTAGGACAAGCTCGCGGCGACGGAGTGTGAGCGAGTGCTTGCTTTACCTGCCTCTCAATTCCCAGACAGTCAACCCGACGACACGCCCGTCAGGGAGAATCCCCTCGGGGTCGGTGGAGACCTCAGAAGAACTGAAGAGACGAGATAAAGCATCAGGCTTGGTGTTTTTTGAGCCCGGACGATAAGAAATAACAAACTCGAAACGAGCGAAAAACAGAGCCCAACGAGCCTGACGCGCATTAAGTCGTTTGGCTGAACGGATGTACTCAAGGTTCCTATGGTCAGTCCAAACGACAAAAGGAACGGTCGCCCACTCCAACCAATGTCGCCATTCGCCTAGGGCTAAGCGGATGGCGAGCAGTTCGCGATTACCAACATCATAGTTACGTTCTGACGGCGATAAGCGATGAGAGAAAAACGCGCAAGGATGGACCTTGCCGTCAGAGAGAGAGCGCTGAGAAAGAATGGCTCCCACGCCCACCTCTGACGCGTCAACCTCAACAACAAACTGACTAGAGATGTCAGGTGTAACAAGAATAGGTGCGGATGTAAAACGATTCTTAAGAAGATCAAAAGCTCCCTGGGCGGAAACGGACCACTTAAAGCACGTCTTAACCGAAGTAAGGGCTGTGAGGGGAGCTGCCACCTGACCGAAATTACGGATGAAACGACGATAGAAATTAGCGAAGCCCAGAAAGCGCTGCAGCTCGACGCGTGACTTAGGAACGGGCCAATCAATGACAGCCTGGACCTTAGCGGGATCCATCTTAATGCCCTCAGCGGAAATAACGGAACCGAGAAAGGGACAGAGGCGGCATGAAAAGTGCACTTCTCAGCCTTCACATAAAGACAGTTCTCCAAAAGGCGCTGGAGGACGCGTCGCACGTGCTGAACATGAATCGAGAGAGACGGTGAAAAAATCAGGATATCGTCCATGTAAACGAAAACAAAAATGTTCAGCATGTCTCTCAGGACGTCGTTAACTAGTGCCTGAAAGACAGCTGGAGCGTTAACGAGGCCGAAAGGAAGAACCCGGTATTCAAAGTGCCCTAACGGAGTGTTAAACGCCGTCTTCCACTCGTCCCCCTCCTGATCGCACGAGATGGTAGGCGTTACGAAGGTCCAATTTGGTGAAAAACCTGGCTCCCTGCAGGATCTCGAAGGCTGAAGACATAAGAGGAAGCGGATAACGATTCTTAACTGTTATGTCATTCAGCCCTCGATAATCCACGCATGGGCGCAGGGACCCGTCCTTCTTCTGAACAAAAAAAAACCCCGCTCCGGCGGGAGAGGAGGAGGAGACTATGGTACCGGCGTCGAGCGAAACCGACAAATAATCCTCGAGAGCCTTACGTTCGGGAGCCGACAGAGAGTATAATCTACCCCGGGGGAGTAGTTCCCGGAAGGAGATCAATACTACAGTCATACGACCGGTGTGGAGGGAGAGAAGTGGCCTTGGAACGACTGAACACCGTGCGCAGATCGTGATACTCCTCCGGCACCCCTGTCAAATCGCCAGGCTCCTCCTGTGAAGAAGAGACAGAGGAAACAGGAGGGATAGCAGACATTAAACAGGTCACATGACAAGAAACATTCCAGGATAGGATAGTATTACTAGACCAATTAATAGAAGGGTTATGGCGCACTAGCCAGGGATGACCCAAAACAACAGGTGTAAAAGGTGAACGAAAAATTAAAAAAAGAAATGGTTTCGCTATGATTACCAGAGACAGTGAGGGTTAAAGGCAGCGTCTCACGCTGAATCTTGGGGAGAGAACTACCATCTAAAGCGAACAAGGCCGTGGGCTCCCCTAACTGTCTGAGAGGAATGTCATGTTCCCGAGCCCAGGTCTCGTCCATAAAACAGCCCTCCGCCCCAGAGTCTATCAAGGCACTGCAGGAAGCAGATGAACCGGGCCAGCGGAGATGGACCGGAAAGGTAGTGCGTGATCCAGAAGGAGAGGCCTGAGTAGTTGCTCTCACCAGTAGCCCTCCTCTTACTGATGAGCTCTGGCTTTTACTGGACATGAGGTGACAAAATGACCAGCGGAGCCGCAGTAGAGACAGAGGCGATTGGTGATTCTCCGTTCCTTCTCCTTGGCCGAGATGCGGATACCCCCAGCTGCATAGGCTCAGCATCCGAGCCGGCGGAGGAGGGTGGCAGTGATGCGGCAGGTGGCAGTGATGTGGAGAGGGGAGCAACGGAGAACGCGAGCTCCTTTCCACGAGCTCGGCGACGAAGATCAAACCGTCGCTCGATGCGAATAGCGAGAGCTATTAAGGAGTCCAGACTGGAAGGAACCTCCCGGGAGAGGATCTCATCCTTAACCTCGATGAGGAGACCCTCCAGAAAACGAGCGAGCAAAGCCGGCTCGTTCCAGTCACTAGAGGCAGCGAGAGTGCGAAACTCAATAGAATAATCCGTTATGGATCGATTCCCCTGACATAGGGAAGACAGGGCCCTGGAAGCCTCCTCCCCAAAAACAGAACGGTCAAAAACCCGTATCATCTCCTCCTTAAAGTCCTGATACTGGTTAATACACTCAGCCCTCGCCTCCCAGATTGCCGTGCCCCACTCACGCGCCCGTCCGGTAAGGAGAGAAATGACGTAGGCGATGCGGGCTGCGCTCCTAGAGTAAGTGTTGGGCTGGAGAGAGAACACCACATCACACTGAGTGAGGAATGAGCGGCACTCAGTGGGCTCCCCAGAGTAACACGGCGGGTTGTTGATCCTGGGCTCCGGAGACTCGGAAACCCTGGAAGTGGGCGGTGGATCGAGGTGGAGTTGGTGAACCTGTCTTGTGAGGTCGGAGACTTGGACGGCCAGGGTCTCAACGGCATGTCGAGCAGCAGACAATTCCTCCTCGTGTCTGCCTAGCATCGCTCCCTGGATCTCGACGGCGGAGTGAAAAGGGTCCGGAGCCGCTGGGTCCATTCTTGGTCTGATTCTTCTGTTATGTACTTGAGTGAAGACCCAAAAGCGGTTTTAACAGAAAACAGAGTTCTTTAATGAAAAACAGGAATGGCATAAATCCTCTTCCAACGTAGTCAATGGAACAAAAAGAACGTTAGTATAATGCAGGATGCACCTGCCAGGCAGACTCCGACAGGATAGGACAAGGTGGAAGCAAACGGGACGACAGCTTGCTTCTGGCATCAAAAACACAAACAAGAATCAGACACTGAAAGTAGCAGGAACAGAGAGAGAAATAGAGACCTAATCAGAGGGGGAAGAGAGAACAGGTGGGAAAGAGTGAATGAGCTAGTTAGGGGAGATGTAGAACAGCTGAAGAATGAGAGACAGAGAAGGTAACCTAAAAAGACCAGCAGAGAGAGACAGAGTGAAGAGAAAGGACAGGAACAGACATAACAAGACATGACACAACGCATCACCGGGGGCAAACTACCTGCCCTCCAGGACACCTACACCACCTGATGTTACAGGAAGGCCATAAAGATCATCAAGGACAACAACCACCCGAGCCACTGCCTGTTCTGCATCCAGAAGGCGAAGTCAGTACAGGTGCATCAAAGCTGGGACCGAGAGACTGAAAAACAGCTTCTATCTCAAGGCCATCAGACTGTTAAACAGCCACCATTAACATTGAGTGGCTGCTGCCAACACACTGACTCAATTCCAGCCACTTTAATAATGGGAATTGATGGGAAATGATGTAAAATATATCACTAGCCACATTAAACAATGCTACCTAATATAATGTTTACATACCCTACATTATTCATCTCATATGTATACGTATATACTGTACTCTATGTCATCTACTGCATCCTTATGTAATACATGTATCACAAGCCAATTTAACTATGCCACTTTGTTTACATACTCATCTCATATGTATATACTGTACTCGATACCATCTACTGTATCTTGCCTATGCTGCTCTGTACCATCACTCATTCATATATCTTTATGTACATATTCTTTATCCCCTTACACTGTGTATAAGACAGTAGTTTTGGAATTGTTAGTTAGATTACTTGTTGGTTATTACTGCATTGTCGGAACTAGAAGCACAAGCATTTCGCTACACTCGCATTAACATCTGCTAACCATGTGTATGTGACAAATAAAATTGGATTTTATTTGATTTGGAGGTCTCGAGAGTGTACACCAATCACACGTTTCTCATTTGCTGATCGGCGTGTGAAGTATGTGTTGGCTAAGTCTGTGTTCTTAGGATCTGTCTTCCCCCCCCCAACACACACTGATAACCTCGTTACACCCCGGGACACTACTTTGTCAATTCAATCTATAACATTTGTGACAGAAAAGGGGAAATGCCACCGTGCAGGTAGAAAGGTGGTGTTATTTGCAACAAGCCAATGACAGGAGCTTCCCTTTGTGAAGTCAGAGTCCGGTTTCTGATGTATGAGCAAGAGCTTCAGCTGTAGACTATGAAACTGAGCTGACACGGTTCCTTGAGCAAAGGAGAGACAAATAAGAGAGGGAGAGAGAGAGACATGAGAGAGGGGGGAATAGGATAGGTATGCATTTAGAGAAAGTGGTAGAGAGGTAGAGAGAGGTAAAGAGAGAGAGGTAGAGAGAGAGACATGAGAGAGGGGGAATGGGATATGTAGAGAGAGAGAGGCATCAGAGTGGGGGGGATGAGATAGGTAGAGAGAGAGACATGAGAGAGGGGGGAATGGGATATGTAGAGCGAGAGAGAGACGAGAGAGTGGGGAATGAGGAATGTGATAGGTAGAGAGAGAGACATGAGAGAGGGGGGAATGGGATAGGTAGAGAGAGAGACATGAGAGAGGGGAGAATGGGATAGGTAGAGAGAGAGAGACATGAGAGGGGGAATGGGATAGGTAGAGAGAGAGACATGAGAGAGGGGGAATGGGATAGGTAGAGAGAGAGACATGAGAGAGGGGGAATGGGATAGGTAGAGAGAGACATGAGAGAGGGAGGAATGCGATAGGTAGAGAGAGAGAGACATGAGAGGGGGGAATGGGATAGGTAGAGAGAGAGACATGAGAGAGGGGGAATGGGATAGGTAGAGAGAGAGACATGAGAGAGGGGGAATGGGATAGGTAGAGAGAGAGACATGAGAGAGGGGGAATGGGATAAGTAGAGAGAGACATGAGAGAGGGAGGAATGCGATAGGTAGAGAGAGAGAGACATGAGAGGGGGAATGGGATAGGTAGAGAGAGAGACATGAGAGAGGGGGAATGGGATAGGTAGAGAGAGAGACATGAGAGAGGGGGGAATGGGATAAGTAGAGAGAGACATGAGAGGGAGGAATGCGATAGGTAGAGAGAGAGAGACATGAGAGAGGGGGGGAATGGGATAAGTAGAGAGAGACATGAGAGAGGGAGGAATGCGATAGGTAGAGAGAGAGAGACATGAGAGGGGGGGAATGGGATAGGTAGAGAGAGAGACATGAGAGAGGGAGGAATGGGATAGGTAGAGAGAGACATGAGAGGGTGGGAATGGGATAGGTAGAGAGAGAGACATGAGAGAGGGGGAATGGGATAGGTAGAGAGAGAGACATGAGGGAGGGGGAATGGGAAAGGTAGAGAGAGAGACATGAGAGAGGGCGGAATGCAATAGGGAGAGAGAGAGACATGAGAGAGGGGGGGAATGCAATGGGTAGAGAGAGACATGCGAGAGGGGGAATGGGATAGGTAGAGAGAGACATAAGAGAGGGGGAATGCAATAGGTAGATAGAGAGGGAGGGTGGGATAGGTAGAGAGAGAGACATGAGAGAGGGCGGAATGCAATAGGTAGAGAGAGAGACATGAGAGAGGGGGAATGCAATGGGTAGAGAGAGACATGCGAGAGGGGGAATGGGATAGGTAGAGAGAGAGACATAAGAGGGGGGAATGCAATAGGTAGATAGAGAGGGAGGGTGGGATAGGTAGAGAGAGAGACATGAGAGAGGGGAATGCAATAGGTAGAGAGAGAGAGACATGAGAGAGGGAGGAATGGGATAGGTAGAGAGAGAGACATGAGAGAGGGAGAATGGGATTGGTAGAGAGAGAGACATGAGAGAGGGGGGAATGGGATAGGTAGAGAGAGACATGAGAGAGGGAGGAATGCAATAGGTAGATAGAGAGAGAAGAGGGAATGGGATAGGTAGAGAGAGAGAGAAGGGGGAATGGGATAGGTAGAGAGAGGGACATGAGAGAGGGAGGAATGGGATAGGTAGAGAGAGAGACATGAGAGAGGGGAGAATGGGATAGGTAGAGAGAGAGACATGAGACAGGGGAGAATGGGATAGGTAGAGAGAGAGACATGAGAGAGGGGAGAATGGGATAGGTAGAGAGAGAGACATGAGAGAGGGGGGTAATGGGATAGGTAGAGAGAGAGACATGAGAGAGGGGGGTAATGGGATAGGTAGAGAGAGGGACATGAGAGAGGGAGGAATGGGATAGGTAGAGAGAGAGACATGAGAGAGGGAGGAATGGGATAGGTAGAGAGAGACATGAGAGGGTGGGAATGGGATAGGTAGAGAGAGAGACATGAGAGAGGGGGGAATGGGATAGGTAGAGAGAGAGACATGAGGGAGGGGGAATGGGAAAGGTAGAGAGAGAGACATGAGAGAGGGCGGAATGCAATAGGGAGAGAGAGAGACATGAGAGAGGGGGAATGCAATGGGTAGAGAGAGACATGCGAGAGGGGGGAATGGGATAGGTAGAGAGAGAGACATAAGAGAGGGGGGAATGCAATAGGTAGATAGAGAGGGAGGGTGGGATAGGTAGAGAGAGACATGAGAGAGGGCGGAATGCAATAGGTAGAGAGAGAGACATGAGAGAGGGGGGAATGCAATGGGTAGAGAGAGACATGCGAGAGGGGGGAATGGGATAGGTAGAGAGAGAGACATAAGAGAGGGGGGAATGCAATAGGTAGATAGAGAGGGAGGGTGGGATAGGTAGAGAGAGAGACATGAGAGAGGGGGAATGCAATAGGTAGAGAGAGAGAGACATGAGAGAGGGAGGAATGGGATAGGTAGAGAGAGAGACATGAGAGAGGGGAGAATGGGATTGGTAGAGAGAGAGACATGAGAGAGGGGGGGAATGGGATAGGTAGAGAGAGAGACATGAGAGAGGGAGGGAATGCAATAGGTAGATAGAGAGAGAAGAGGGAATGGGATAGGTAGAGAGAGAGAGAAGGGGGAATGGGATAGGTAGAGAGAGGGACATGAGAGAGGGAGGAATGGGATAGGTAGAGAGAGAGACATGAGAGAGGGGAGAATGGGATAGGTAGAGAGAGAGACATGAGACAGGGGAGAATGGGATAGGTAGAGAGAGAGACATGAGAGAGGGGAGAATGGGATAGGTAGAGAGAGAGAGAGACATGAGAGAGGGGGGTAATGGGATAGGTAGAGAGAGGGACATGAGAGAGGGAGGAATGGGATAGGTAGAGAGAGACATGAGAGAGGAGGAATGGGATAGGTAGAGAGAGACATGAGAGAGGGGGGTAATGGGATAGGTAGAGAGAGGGACATGAGAGAGGGAGGAATGGGATAGGTAGAGAGAGAGACATGAGAGAGTGGGGAATGGGATATGTAGAGCGAGAGAGAGAAGGCGGAATGGGATAGGGAGAGAGACAGAGAATGGGGAATGGGACAGGGAGAGAGAGAGAGAAGGGGGAATGGGATAGGTAGAGAGAGAGAGAAGGGGGAATGGGATAGGTAGAGAGAGAGAGAAGGGGGAATGGGATTGGTAGAGAGAGAGACATGAGAGAGGGAGGAATGGGAAAGGTAGAGAGAGAGACATGAGAGAGGGGGGGAATGGGATAGGTAGAGAGAGAGACATGAGAGAGGGAGGAATGGGAAAGGTAGAGAGAGGGACATGAGAGAGGGAGGAATGGGATACGTAGAGAGAGAGACATGAGAGAGGGGGGTAATGGGATAGGTAGAGAGAGGGACATGCGAGAGGGAGGAATGGGAAAGGTAGAGAGAGAGACATGAGAGAGGGGGGAATGGGATAGGTAGAGAGAGAGAAGGGGGAAAGGGATAGGTAGAGAGAGAGAGAGAGGGGGAATGGGATAGGTAGAGAGAGAGACATGAGAGAGGGGGGTAATGGGATAGGTAGAGAGAGGGACATGAGAGAGGGAGGAATGGGATAGGTAGAGAGAGAGACATGAGAGAGGGAGGAATGGGATAGGTAGAGAGAGGGACATGAGAGAGGGAGGAATGGGATAGGTAGAGAGAGAGACATGAGAGAGGGAGGAATGGGATAGGTAGAGAGAGAGAAGGGGGAAAGGGATTGGTAGAGAGAGACATGAGAGAGGGGGGTAATGGGATTGGTAGAGAGAGACATGAGAGAGGGAGGAATGGGATAGGTAGAGAGAGACATGAGAGAGGGGGGTAATGGGATAGGTAGAGAGAGGGACATGAGAGAGGGAGGAATGGGATAGGTAGAGAGAGAGACATGTGAGAGGGGGGAATGGGATATGTAGAGCGAGAGAGAGAAGGCGGAATGGGATAGGGAGAGAGACAGAGAATGGGGAATGGGACAGGGAGAGAGAGAGAGAAGGGGGAATGGGATAGGTAGAGAGAGAGAGAAGGGGGAATGGGATAGGTAGAGAGAGAGAGAAGGGGGAATGGGATTGGTAGAGAGAGAGACATGAGAGAGGGAGGAATGGGAAAGGTAGAGAGAGAGACATGAGAGAGGGGGGAATGGGATAGGTAGAGAGAGAGACATGAGAGAGGGAGGAATGGGAAAGGTAGAGAGAGGGACATGAGAGAGGGAGGAATGGGATAGGTAGAGAGAGAGACATGAGAGAGGGGGGTAATGGGATAGGTAGAGAGAGGGACATGAGAGAGGGAGGAATGGGAAAGGTAGAGAGAGAGACATGAGAGAGGGGGGAATGGGATAGGTAGAGAGAGAGAAGGGGGAAAGGGATTGGTAGAGAGAGAGAGACACGAGAGAGGGGGAATGGGATATGTAGAGCGAGAGAGAGAAGGCGGAATGGGATAGGGAGAGAGACAGAGAATGGGGAATGAGACAGGTAGAGAGAGAGAGAAGGGGGAATGGGATAGGTAGAGAGAGAGAGAAGGGGGAATGGGATAGGTAGAGAGAGAGAGAAGGGGGAATGGGATAGGTAGAGAGAGAGAGAGAGAGAGAGAGAGAGAAGGGGGAATGGGATAGGTAGAGACAGAGAAGGGGGAATGGGATAGGTAGAGAGAGAGAGAGAGAGAGAGAGAGAGAGAGAGAGAAGGGGGAATGGGATAGGTAGAGACAGAGAAGGGGGAATGTGATAGGTAGAGAGAGAGAGAAGGGGGAGAGCGAAAATGAAATAGAGAGAGAGAGCATTTCCTGTTTTGGGCTGAAAATGTTGGGAGAGTGCTTACATTCATACATGTATAGTATAGATCAAGATGTGAATCATTTCTTAGAGAAATTAGACTAGTATAAAGCATAAGCTGACCCCCCCAAAAAAAAAAAAAAAAAACATATCTGTAGAGGTACTTAGTGAAGAAGAGTCAACTGTATAAACACTGTGGACGCTCTCAACACTTTAATGGGTAAACCTTACCAGCGCTTCGATCCTGAACAAAGCACTGCGTTGCCGACGCGTTGGTTAGGGTAGGATTACATTTGAAAGAGTTTGTCTCCTACAGGTCGACTGACATACGTTCATTAACCTCTTAAACACAACTGCTAGAGGAAAATGGAGTAACACAGAACAACAGCTATATCTCAGTAAAGAAAATCAGATTTTGGACTAAATGTTCTGAGTTTTGACCAATTCTATGAGACGTTCTTCTGTCTTTTTTTCTAAAGCGTTTTTTGTACCGTAAAGGATAGTTTACATTGAATAACGACAAGATAGTTTACATTGAATAACGACAGGATAGTTTACATTGAATAATGACAAGATAGTTTACATTGAATAATGACGGGATAGTTTACATTGAATAATGACAGGATAGTTTACATTGAATAATGGCCGGATAGTTAACATTGAAGATAGAACACAGGAGAGATATACAGCATAATGCATATACAGGCATAACAGATATACACGCATAAGAGATATACACGCATACGAGATATACACGCATAACAGATATACACGCATAAGAGATATACACGCATAAGAGATATACACGCATAAGAGATTTACACGCATACGAGATATACACGTGTAACAGATATACACGCATAAGAGATATACACGCATACGAGATATACACGTGTAACAGATATACACGCATAACAGATATACTCTCATAATAGATATACACGCATAACAGATAGACACGCATAACAGATAGACACGCATAACAGATATACAGCATAACAGATATACACGCATAAGAGATATACTCTCATAACAGATATACACGCATAACAGATATACAGCATAACAGATATACACGCATAACATATATACACGCATAACAGATATACACGCATAAGAGATATACACGCATAAGAGATATACACGCATACGAGATATACACGTGTAACAGATATACACGCATAACAGATATACTCTCATAACAGATATACACGCATAACAGATATACACGCATAAGAGATATACACCCATAACAGATATACACGCATAAAGGATATGCACTCATAACAGATATACACGCAGAAAGGATAAGCACTCATAACAGATATACACGCATAACAGATATACACGCATAACAGATATACACGCATAAGAGATATACACCCATAACAGATATACACGCATAAAGGATATGCACTCATAACAGATATACACGCATAAAGGATATGCACTCATAACAGATATACACGCATAACAGATATACACGCATAACAGATATACTCTCATAACAGATATACACGCATAACAGATATACACGCATAAGAGATATACACCCATAACAGATATACACACATAACAGATATACATGCGTAAAAGATATGCACTCATAACAGATATACACGCATAACAGATATACACGCATTACAGATATACACTCATAAGATATATACACGCATAACAGATATACACGCGTTACAGATATACACGCATAAGATATATACACGCATAACAGATATACACGCATAAGAGATATACACACTTAACAGATATACACGCATAACAGATATACACGCATAAGAGATATACACGCATACGAGATATACACGTGTAACAGATATACACACATAACAGATATACTCTCGTAATAGATATACACGCATAACAGATATACACGCATAAGAGATATACACCCACAACAGATATACACGCATAAAGGATATGCACTCATAACAGATATACACGCGTAAAGGATATGCACTCATAACAGATATACACGCATAAAGGATATGCACTCATAACAGATATACACGCATAACAGATATACACGCATAACAGATATACACGCATAAGATATATACACGCATAACAGATATACACGAATTACAGATATACACGCATAAGATATATACACGCATAACAGATATACACGCATAAGAGATATACACACTTAACAGATATACCCGCATAACAGATATACACGCATAAGAGATATACACGCATAACAGATATACACGCATAACAGATATACACGCATAAGATATATACACGCATAAGAGATATACACGCATACGAGATATACACGTGTAACAGATATACACGCATAACAGATATACTCTCGTAATAGATATACACGCATAACAGACATACACGCATAACAGATATACACGCATAAGAGATACACACCCATAACAGATATACACACATAACAGATATACACGCGTAAAAGATATGCACTCATAACAGATATACACGCATAACAGATATACACGCATAACAGATATACACGCATAAGATATATACACGCATAACAGATATACACGCGTTACAGATATACACGCATAAGATATATACACGCATAACAGATATACACGCATAAGAGATATATACGCATAAGAGATATACACGCATAACAGATATACACGCATAACAGATATACACGCATAAGAGATATACACGCATAAGAGATATACACGCATACGAGATATACACGTGTAACAGATATACACACATAACAGATATACTCTCGTAATAGATATACACGCATAACAGATATACTCTCATAACAGATATACACGCATAACAGATATACACGCATAAGAGATATACACGCATAACAGATATACACGAATAACAGATATACACGCATAAGATATATACACGCATAACAGATATACACGCGTTACAGATATACACGCATAAGATATATACACGCATAACAGATATACACGCATAAGAGATATACACACTTAACAGATATACACGCATAACAGATATACACGCATAACAGATATACACGCATAACAGATATACACGCATACGAGATATACATGCATAACAGACATACACGCATAACAGATATACACGCATATAGATATATACACGCATAACAGATATACACGCATAACAGATATACACGCATAACAGATATATATACGCATAACAGATATACGCGCATAAGATATATACACGCATAACAGATATACACGCATAACAGATATACACGCATAAGAGATATACGCATAACAGATATATAACAGATATACACGCATAACAGATATACACACATAACAGATATACAGCATAACAGATATACACGCACATAACATATACACGCATAACAGATATACACGCATAAGAGATATACACGCATAAGAGATATACACGCACGAGATATACACGTAACAGATATACACGCATAACATATATACGCGGATAACAGATATACACGGATAACAGATATACACGCATAACAGATATACACGCATAACAGATATACACGCATAACAGATATACACGCATAAGAGATATACACGCATAACAGATATACACGCATAACAGATATACACGCATAACAGATATACACGTATAACAGATATACTCTCATAATAGATATACACTCATAACAGATATACACGCGTAAAAGATATGCACTCATAACAGATATACACGCATAAGATATACACGCATAACAGATATACACGCATAACAGATATACACGCATAAGATATATACACGCATAACAGATATACACGTTACAGATATACACGCATAAGATATATACACGCATAACAGATATACACGCATAAAGAGATATACACACTTAACAGATATACACGCATAACAGATATACATGCATAAGAGATATACACGCATAAGAGATATACACGCATAACAGATATACACGTAACAGATATACACGCATAACAGATATACTCTCATAATAGATATACACACATAACAGATATACTCTCATAACAGATATACACGCATAACAGATATACACGCATAAGAGATATACACGCATAACAGATATACACGCATAAGATATATACACGCATAACAGATATACACGTTACAGATATACACGCATAAGATATATACACACATAACAGATATACACGCATAAGAGATATACACACTTAACAGATATACACGCATAACAGATATACACGCATAACAGATATACACGCATAACAGATATACACGCATAACAGATATACACGCATAACAGATATACACGCATACAGATATACATGCATAACAGATATACACGCATAACAGATATACACGCATAACAGATATACACGCATAACAGATATACGCACGCATAACAGATATACACGCATAACAGATATACACGCATAACAGATATACACGCATAACAGATATACACGCATAACAGTTATACGCATAACAGATATACACGCATAACAGATATACACGCATAACAGATATACACGCATAACAGATATACACGCATAACAGATATACACGCATAACAGATATACACGCATAACAGATATACACGCATAACAGATATACAGCATAACAGATATACACGCATACGAGATATACACGCATAACAGATATACACGCATAAGAGATATACACGCATAAGAGATATACGCATACAGATATACACGTGTAACAGATATACACGCATAACATATATACACGCATAAAGATACACGCATAACAGATATACACGCATAACAGATATACACGCATAACAGATATACACGCGTAACAGATATATACACACATAACAGATATACACGCATAACAGATATACTCTCATAACAGATATACACGCATAACAGATATACTCTCATAATAGATATACACCATAACAGATATACTCTCATAATAGATATACACCCATAACAGATATACTCGCATAATAGATATACACGCATAACAGATATACACGCATAACAGATATACACGCATAACAGATATACACGCATAACAGATATACACGCATAACAGATATACACGCATAAGATATATACACACATAACAGATATACACGCATAACAGATATACACGCATAAGAGATATACACGCATAAGAGATATACACGCATACGAGATATACACGTGTAACAGATATTCACGCATAACATATATACACGCATAAAAGATATGCACGCATAACAGATATACAGGCATAACAGATATACCCGCATAACAGATATACATGCATAACAGATATACACGCATAACAGATATACACGCATAACAGATATACACGCATAAGATATATACACGCATAACAGATATACAGCATAACAGATATACACGCATACGAGATATACACGCATAACAGATATACACGCGTAACAGATATACACGCATAAGAGATATACACGCATAAGAGATATACACGCATACGAGATATACACGTGTAACAGATATACACGCATAACATATATACATGCATAAAAGATATGCACGCATAACAGATATACACGCATAACAGATATACACGCATAACAGATATACACGCATAACAGATATACTCTCATAACAGATATACACGCATAACAGATATACA
The DNA here is from genome assembly GCF_036934945.1 of Oncorhynchus masou masou. Taxonomy (NCBI): domain Eukaryota; kingdom Metazoa; phylum Chordata; class Actinopteri; order Salmoniformes; family Salmonidae; genus Oncorhynchus; species Oncorhynchus masou. Next base: position 10,369,215 of record NC_088229.1, on the reverse strand, counting down.
CGCGTAAGATATATACACACATAAGAGATATACACGCATAACAGATATACACTCATAACAGATATACACGCATAAGATATATACACACATAACAGATATACACGCATAACAGATATACAGCATAACAGATATGCACGCATACGAGATATACACGCATAACATATATACACTCATAACAGATATACACGCATAAGAGATATACACGCATAAGAGATATACACGCATACGAGATATACACGTGTAACAGATATACACGCATAACATATATACACGCATAAAAGATATGCACGCATAACAGATATACACGCATAACAGATATACACGCATAACAGATACACACGTGTAAGATATATACACACATAAGAGATATACACGCATAACAGATATACACGCATAACAGATATACACGCATAACAGATATACACGCATAACAGATATACTCTCATAATAGATATACACGCATAACAGATATACTCTCATAATAGATATACACGCATAACAGATATACACGCATAACAGATATACTCTCATAACAGATATACACGCATAACAGATATACACGCGTAAGATATATACACACATAAGAGATATACACGCATAACAGATATACACACATAACAGATATACACGCATAAGATATATACATGCATAACAGATATACACGCATAACAGATATACACACGCAAAGAGATATACACGCATAACAGATAGACACGCATAACAGATATACACGCATAACAGATATACACGCATAACAGATATACAGCATAACAGATATACACGCACACGAGATATACACGCATAACAGATATACACGCATAACAGATATACACGCATAAGAGATATACACGCATACGAGATATACACGTGTAACAGATATCACGCATAACATATATACACGCATAAAAGATATGCACGCATAACAGATATACACGCATAACAGATATACACGCATAACAGATATACACGCGTAAGATATATACACACATAAGAGATATACACGCATAACAGATATACACGCATAACAGATATACACGCATAACAGATATACACGCATAACAGATATACTCTCATAATAGATATACACGCATAACAGATATACTCTCATAATAGATATACACCCATAACAGATATACTCTCATAATAGATATACACGCATAACAGATATACACGCATAACAGATATACACGCATAACAGATATACACGCATAACAGATATACACGCATAACAGATATACACGCATAACAGATATACACGCATAACAGATATACACGCATAACAGATATACACGATAACAGATATACACGCATAAGATATATACACACATAACAGATATACACGCATAACAGATATACACGCATAAGAGATATACACGCATAAGAGATATACACGCGTACAGATATACACGTGTAACAGATATTCACGCATAACATATATACACGCATAAAAGATATGCACGCATAACAGATATACACGCATAACAGATATACACGCATAACAGATATACAAGAGATATACACGTAACAGATATATACAGATATACACGCATAAGAGATATACACGCGCAACAGATATACACGCATAACAGATATACACGCATAACAGATATACAGCATAACAGATATACACGCATAACAGATATACACGCATAACAGATATACAGCATAAGAGATACAGATATGCACGCATAACAGATATACACGCATAACATATATACACTCATAACAGATATACACGATATACGAACAGATATACACGCATAACAGATATACACGCATACAGATATACAATGAATATGCGCGTAACAGATATACACGCATAACATATATAACATATATCACGCATAAAAGATATGCACGCATAACAGATATACACGCATAACAGATATACACGCATAACAGATATACACGTGTAAGATATATACACACATAAGAGATATACACGCATAACAGATATACACGCATAACAGATATACACGCATAACAGATATACACGCATAACAGATATACTCTCATAATAGATATACACGCATAACAGATATACTCTCATAATAGATATACACGCATAACAGATATACACGCATAACAGATATACTCTCATAACAGATATACACGCATAACAGATATACACGCGTAAGATATATACACACATAAGAGATATACACGCATAACAGATATACACACATAACAGATATACACGCATAAGATATATACATGCATAACAGATATACACGCATAACAGATATACACGCATAAGAGATATACACGCATAACAGATAGACACGCATAACAGATATACACGCATAACAGATATACACGCATAACAGATATACAGCATAACAGATATACACGCATACGAGATATACACGCATAACAGATATACACGCATAACAGATATACACGCATAAGAGATATACACGCAGATATACACGTGTAACAGATATACACAGATATACACGCATAACATATATACACGCATAAAAGATATGCACGCATAACAGATATACACGCATAACAGATATACACGCATAACAGATATACACGCGTAAGATATATACACACATAAGAGATATACACGCATAACAGATATACACGCATAACAGATATACACGCATAACAGATATACACGCATAACAGATATACTCTCATAATAGATATACACGCATAACAGATATACTCTCATAATAGATATACACCCATAACAGATATACTCTCATAATAGATATACACGCGTAACAGATATACACGCATAACAGATATACACGCATAACAGATATACACGCATAACAGATATACACGCATAACAGATATACACGCATAACAGATATACACGCATAACAGATATACACGCATAACAGATATACACGCATAAGATATATACACACATAACAGATATACACGCATAACAGATATACACGCATAACAGATATACACGCATAAGAGATATACACGCATACGAGATATACACGTGTAACAGATATTCACGCATAACATATATACACGCATAAAAGATATGCACGTAACAGATATACACGCATAACAGATATACACGCATAACAGATATACACGCGTAAGATATATACACACATAAGAGATATACACGCATAACAGATATACACGCATAACAGATATACACGTATAAGAGATATACACGCATAAGAGATATACACGCATACGTAGATATACACGTGTAACAGATATACACACATAACAGATATACTCTCATAACAGATATACACGCATAACAGATATACTTTCATAACAGATATACACGCATAACAGATATACACGCATAAGAGATATACACGCATAACAGATATACACGAATAACAGATATACACGCATAAGATATATACACGCATAACAGATATACACGCGTAACAGATATACACGCATAAGATATATACACACTTAACAGATATACACGCATAACAGATATACACGCATAGGAGATATACACGCATAACAGATATACACGCATAACAGATATACACGTATAACAGATATACACGCATACGATATACATGCATAACAGACATACACGCATAACAGATATACACGCATAAGATATATACACGCATAACAGATATACACGCATAACAGATATACACGCATAACAGATATACACGCATAACAGATATACACGCATAACAGATATATACGCATAACAGATATACACGCATAAGATATATACACGCATAACAGATATACACGCATAACAGATATACACGCATAAGAGATATACACGCATAACAGATAGACACGCATAACAGATATACACGCATAACAGATATACACACATAACAGATATACAGCATAACAGATATACACGCATACGAGATATACACGCATAACAGATATACACGCATAAGATATATACACACATAACAGATATACACGCATAACAGATATACACGCATAAGAGATATACACGCATAAGAGATATACACGCATACGAGATATACACGTGTAACAGATATTCACGCATAACATATATACACGCATAAAAGATATGCACGCATAACAGATATACACGCATAACAGATATACACGCATAACAGATATACACGCATAAGAGATATACACGCATAAGAGATATACACGCATAACAGATATACACGCATAACAGATATACACGCATAAGAGATATACACGCATAAGAGATATACACGCATACGAGATATACACGTGTAACAGATATACACACATACGAGATATACACGCATAACAGATATACACGCGTAACAGATATACACGCATAAGAGATATACACGCATACGAGATATACACGCATAACAGATATACACGCGTAACAGATATACACGCATAAGAGATATACACGCATAAGAGATATACACGCATACGAGATATACACGTGTAACAGATATACACGCATAACATATATACATGCATAAAAGATATGCACGCATAACAGATATACACGCATAACAGATATACACGCATAACAGATATACACGCATAACAGATATACTCTCATAACAGATATACACGCATAACAGATATACACGCGTAAGATATATACACACATAAGAGATATACACGCATAACAGATATACACTCATAACAGATATACACGCATAAGATATATACACACATAACAGATATACACGCATAACAGATATACAGCATAACAGATATGCACGCATACGAGATATACACGCATAACATATATACACTCATAACAGATATACACGCATAAGAGATATACACGCATAAGAGATATACACGCATACGAGATATACACGTGTAACAGATATACACGCATAACATATATACACGCATAAAAGATATGCACGCATAACAGATATACACGCATAACAGATATACACGCATAACAGATACACACGTGTAAGATATATACACACATAAGAGATATACACGCATAACAGATATACACGCATAACAGATATACACGCATAACAGATATACACGCATAACAGATATACTCTCATAATAGATATACACGCATAACAGATATACTCTCATAATAGATATACACGCATAACAGATATACACGCATAACAGATATACTCTCATAACAGATATACACGCATAACAGATATACACGCGTAAGATATATACACACATAAGAGATATACACGCATAACAGATATACACACATAACAGATATACACGCATAAGATATATACATGCATAACAGATATACACGCATAACAGATATACACGCATAAGAGATATACACGCATAACAGATAGACACGCATAACAGATATACACGCATAACAGATATACACGCATAACAGATATACAGCATAACAGATATACACGCACACGAGATATACACGCATAACAGATATACACGCATAACAGATATACACGCATAAGAGATATACACGCATACGAGATATACACGTGTAACAGATATACACGCATAACATATATACACGCATAAAAGATATGCACGCATAACAGATATACACGCATAACAGATATACACGCATAACAGATATACACGCGTAAGATATATACACACATAAGAGATATACACGCATAACAGATATACACGCATAACAGATATACACGCATAACAGATATACACGCATAACAGATATACTCTCATAATAGATATACACGCATAACAGATATACTCTCATAATAGATATACACCCATAACAGATATACTCTCATAATAGATATACACGCATAACAGATATACAGATATACGCATAACAGATATACACGCATAACAGATATACACGCATAACAGATATACACGCATAACAGATATACACGCATAACAGATATACACGCATAACAGATATACACGCATAACAGATATACACGCATAAGATATATACACACATAACAGATATACACGCATAACAGATATACACGCATAAGAGATATACACGCATAAGAGATATACACGCGTACGAGATATACACGTGTAACAGATATTCACGCATAACATATATACACGCATAAAAGATATGCACGCATAACAGATATACACGCATAACAGATATACACGCATAACAGATATACACGCGTAAGATATATACACACATAAGAGATATACACGCATAACAGATATACACGCATAAGAGATATACACGCATAAGAGATATACACGCATAACAGATATACACGCATAACAGATATACACGCATAACAGATATACAGCATAACAGATATGCACGCATACGAGATATACACGCATAACATATATACACTCATAACAGATATACACGCATACGAGATATACACGCATAAGAGATATACACGCATACGAGATATACACGTGTAACAGATATACACGCATAACATATATACACGCATAAAAGATATGCACGCATAACAGATATACACGCATAACAGATATACACGCATAACAGATATACGTGTAAGATATATACACACATAAGAGATATACACGCATAACAGATATACACGCATAACAGATATACACGCATAACAGATATACGCGCATAACAGATATACTCTCATAATAGATATACACGCATAACAGATATACTCTCATAATAGATATACACGCATAACAGATATACACGCATAACAGATATACTCTCATAACAGATATACACGCATAACAGATATACACGCGTAAGATATATACACACATAAGAGATATACACGCATAACAGATATACACACATAACAGATATACACGCATAAGATATATACATGCATAACAGATATACACGCATAACAGATATACACGCATAAGAGATATACACGCATAACAGATAGACACGCATAACAGATATACACGCATAACAGATATACACGCATAACAGATATACAGCATAACAGATATACACGCATACGAGATATACACGCATAACAGATATACACGCATAACAGATATACACGCATAAGAGATATACACGCATACGAGATATACACGTGTAACAGATATACACGCATAACATATATACACGCATAAAAGATATGCACGCATAACAGATATACACGCATAACAGATATACACGCATAACAGATATACACGCGTAAGATATATACACACATAAGAGATATACACGCATAACAGATATACACGCATAACAGATATACACGCATAACAGATATACACGCATAACAGATATACTCTCATAATAGATATACACGCATAACAGATATACTCTCATAATAGATATACACCCATAACAGATATACTCTCATAATAGATATACACGCGTAACAGATATACACGCATAACAGATATACACGCATAACAGATATACACGCATAACAGATATACACGCATAACAGATATACACGCATAACAGATATACACGCATAACAGATATACACGCATAACAGATATACACGCATAAGATATATACACACATAACAGATATACACGCATAACAGATATACACGCATAAGAGATATACACGCATAAGAGATATACACGCATACGAGATATACACGTGTAACAGATATTCACGCATAACATATATACACGCATAAAAGATATGCACGCATAACAGATATACACGCATAACAGATATACACGCATAACAGATATACACGCGTAAGATATATACACACATAAGAGATATACACGCATAACAGATATACACGCATAACAGATATACACGCATAAGAGATATACACGCATAAGAGATATACACGCATACGAGATATACACGTGTAACAGATATACACACATAACAGATATACTCTCGTAATAGATATACACGCATAACAGATATACTCTCATAACAGATATACACGCATAACAGATATACACGCATAAGAGATATACACGCATAACAGATATACACGAATAACAGATATACACGCATAAGATATATACACGCATAACAGATATACAGCGTTACAGATATACACGCATAAGATATATACACACTTAACAGATATACACGCATAACAGATATACACGCATAGGAGATATACACGCATAACAGATATACACGCATAACAGATATACACGCATAACAGATATACACGCATACGAGATATACATGCATAACAGACATACACGCATAACAGATATACACGCATAAGATATATACACGCATAACAGATATACACGCATAACAGATATACACGCATAACAGATATACACGCATAACAGATATACACGCATAACAGATATATACGCATAACAGATATACACGCATAAGATATATACACGCATAACAGATATACACGCATAACAGATATACACGCATAAGAGATATACACGCATAACAGATAGACACGCATAACAGATATACACGCATAACAGATATACACATAACAGATATACAGCATAACAGATATACACGCATACGAGATATACACGCATAACAGATATACACGCATAAGATATATACACACATAACAGATATACACGCATAACAGATATACACGCATAAGAGATATACACGCATAAGAGATATACACGCATATACGAGATATACACGTGTAACAGATATTCACGCATAACATATATACACGCATAAAAGATATGCACGCATAACAGATATACACGCATAACAGATATACACGCATAACAGATATACACGCATAAGAGATATACACGCATAAGAGATATACGCATAACAGATATACACGCATAACAGATATACACGCATAAGAGATATACACGCATAAGAGATATACACGCATACGAGATATACACGTGTAACAGATATACACACATAACAGATATACTCTCGTAATAGATATACACGCATAACAGATATACTCTCATAACAGATATACACGCATAACAGATATACACGCATAAGAGATATACACGCATAACAGATATACACGAATAACAGATATACACGCATAAGATATATACACGCATAACAGATATACACGCGTTACAGATATACACGCATAAGATATATACACACTTAACAGATATACACGCATAACAGATATACACGCATAGGAGATATACACGCATAACAGATATACACGCATAACAGATATACACGCATAACAGATATACACGCATACGAGATATACATGCATAACAGACATACACGCATAACAGATATACACGCATAAGATATATACACGCATAACAGATATACACGCATAACAGATATACACGCATAACAGATATACACGCATAACAGATATACACGCATAACAGATATATACGCATAACAGATATACACGCATAAGATATATACACGCATAACAGATATACACGCATAACAGATATACACGCATAAGAGATATACACGCATAACAGATAGACACGCATAACAGATATACACGCATAACAGATATACACACATAACAGATATACAGCATAACAGATATACACGCATACGAGATATACACGCATAACAGATATACACGCATAAGAGATATACACGCATAAGAGATATACACGCATACGAGATATACACGTGTAACAGATATACACGCATAACATATATACACGCATAAAAGATATGCACGGATAACAGATATACACGCATAACAGATATACACGCATAACAGATATACAGAAGATATATACACACATAAGAGATATACACGCATAACAGATATACACGCATAACAGATATACACGCATAACAGATATACACGCATAACAGATATACTCTCATAACAGATATACACGCATAACAGATATACACGCATAACAGATATACACGCATAAGATATATACACGCATAACAGATATACACACGTTACAGATATACACGCATAAGATATATACACGCATAACAGATATACACGCATAAGAGATATACACACTTAACAGATATACACGCATAACAGATATACACGCATAAGAGATATACACGCATAACAGATATACACGCATAACAGATATACACGCATAAGAGATATACACGCATAACAGATAGACACGCATAACAGATATACACGCATAACAGATATACACGCATAACAGATATACAGCATAACAGATATACACGCATACGAGATATACACGCATAACAGATATACACGCATAACAGATATACACGCATAAGAGATATACACGCATACGAGATATACACGTGTAACAGATATACACGCATAACATATATACACGCATAAAAGATATGCACGCATAACAGATATACATGCATAACAGATATACACGCATAACAGATATACACGTGTAAGATATATACACACATAAGAGATATACACGCATAACAGATATACACGCATAACAGATATACACGCATAACAGATATACACGCATAACAGATATACTCTCATAATAGATATACACGCATAACAGATATACTCTCATAATAGATATACACCCATAACAGATATACTCTCATAATAGATATACACGCATAACAGATATACACGCATAACAGATATACACGCATAACAGATATACACGCATAACAGATATACACGCATAACAGATATACACGCATAACAGATATATACGCATAACAGATATACACGCATAAGATATATACACACATAACAGATATACACGCATAACAGATATACACGCATAAGAGATATACACGCATAAGAGATATACCGCATACGAGATATACGTGTAACAGATATTCACGCATAACATATATACACGCATAAAGATATGCACGCATAACAGATATACACGCATAACAGATATACACGCATAACAGATATACACGCGTAAGATATATACACACATAAGAGATATACACGCATAACAGATATACACGCATAAGAGATATACACGCATAAGAGATATACACGCATAACAGATATACACGCATAACAGATATACACGCATAAGAGATATACACGCATAAGAGATATACACGCATACGAGATATACACGTGTAACAGATATACACACATAACAGATATACTCGTAATAGATATACACGCATAACAGATATACTCTCATAACAGATATACACGCATAACAGATATGCACGCATAAGAGATATACACGCATAACAGATATACACGAATAACAGATATACACGCATAAGATATATACACGCATAACAGATATACACGCGTTACAGATATACACGCATAAGATATATACACACTTAACAGATATACACGCATAACAGATATACACGCATAGGAGATATACACGCATAACAGATATACACGCATAACAGATATACACGCATAACAGATATACACGCATACGAGATATACATGCATAACAGACATACACGCATAACAGATATACACGCATAAGATATATACACGCATAACAGATATACACGCATAACAGATATACACGCATAACAGATATACACGCATAACAGATATACACGCATAACAGATATATACGCATAACAGATATACACGCATAAGATATATACACGCATACGAGATATACACGTGTAACAGATATACACGCATAACATATATACACGCATAAAAGATATGCACGCATAACAGATATACACGCATAACAGATATACACGCATAACAGATATACACGCGTAAGATATATACACACATAAGAGATATACACGCATAACAGATATACACGCATAACAGATATACACGCATAACAGATATACACGCATAACAGATATACTCTCATAATAGATATACACGCATAACAGATATACTCTCATAATAGATATACACCCATAACAGATATACTCTCATAATAGATATACACGCATAACAGATATACACGCATAACAGATATACACGCATAACAGATATACACGCATAACAGATATACACGCATAACAGATATACACGCATAACAGATATACACGCATAACAGATATACACGCATAACAGATATACACGCATAAGATATATACACACATAACAGATATACACGCATAACAGATATACACGCATAAGAGATATACACGCATAAGAGATATACACGCATACGAGATATACACGTGTAACAGATATTCACGCATAACATATATACACGCATAAAAGATATGCACGCATAACAGAAATACACGCATAACAGATATACACGCATAACAGATATACACGCGTAAGATATATACACACATAAGAGATATACACGCATAACAGATATACACGCATAAGAGATATACACGCATAAGAGATATACACGCATAACAGATATACACGCATAACAGATATACACGCATAAGAGATATACACGCATAAGAGATATACACGCATACGAGATATACATGTGTAACAGATATACACACATAACAGATATACTCTCGTAATAGATATACACGCATAACAGATATACTCTCATAACAGATATACACGCATAACAGATATACACGCATAAGAGATATACACGCATAACAGATATACACGAATAACAGATATACACGCATAAGATATATACACGCATAACAGATATACACGCGTTACAGATATACACGCATAAGATATATACACACTTAACAGATATACACGCATAACAGATATACACGCATAGGAGATATGCACGCATAACAGATATACACGCATAACAGATATACACGCATAACAGATATACATACGAGATATACATGCATAACAGACATACACGCATAACAGATATACACGCATAAGATATATACACGCATAACAGATATACACGCATAACAGATATACACGCATAACAGATATACACGCATAACAGATATACGCATAACAGATATATACGCATAACAGATATACACGCATAAGATATATACACGCATAACAGATATACACGCATAACAGATATACACGCATAAGAGATATACACGCATAACAGATAGACACGCATAACAGATATACACTCATAACAGATATACACACATAACAGATATACAGCATAACAGATATACGCATACGAGATATACACGCATAACAGATATACACGCATAAGAGATATACACGCATAAGAGATATACACGCATACGAGATATACACGTGTAACAGATATACACGCATAACATATATACACGCATAAAAGATATGCACGGATAACAGATATACACGCATAACAGATATACACGCATAACAGATATACACGCGTAAGATATATACACACATAAGAGATATACACGCATAACAGATATACACGCATAACAGATATACACGCATAACAGATATACACGCATAACAGATATACTCTCATAATAGATATACACACATAACAGATATACACGCGTAAAAGATATGCACTCATAACAGATATACACGCATAACAGATATACACGCATAACAGATATACACGCATAAGATATATACACGCATAACAGATATACACGCGTTACAGATATACACGCATAAGATATATACACGCATAACAGATATACACGCATAAGAGATATACACACTTAACAGATATACACGCATAACAGATATACACGCATAAGAGATATACACGCATAACAGATATACACGCATAACAGATATACACGCATAAGAGATATACACGCATAAGAGATATACACGCATACGAGATATACACGTGTAACAGATATACACGCATAACAGATATACTCTCGTAATAGATATACACGCATAACAGATATACTCTCATAACAGATATACACGCATAACAGATATACACGCATAAGAGATATACACGCATAACAGATATACACGCATAAGATATATACACGCATAACAGATATACACGCGTTACAGATATACACGCATAAGATATATACACGCATAACAGATATACACGCATAAGAGATATACACACTTAACATATATACACGCATAACAGATATACACGCACAAGAGATATACACGCATAACAGATATACACGCATAACAGATATACACGCATAACAGATATTCACGCATACGAGATATACATGCATAACAGATATACACGCATAACAGATATACACGCATAACAGATATACACGCATAAGATATATACACGCATAACAGATATACACGCATAACAGATATACACGCATAACAGATATACACGCATAACAGATATACACGCATAACAGTTACACGCATAAGATATATACACGCATAACAGATATACACGCATAACAGATATACACGCATAAGAGATATACACGCATAACAGATAGACACGCATAACAGATATACACGCATAACAGATATACACGCATAACAGATATACAGCATAACAGATATACACGCATACGAGATATACACACATAACAGATATACACGCATAAGAGATATACACGCATAAGAGATATACACGCATACGAGATATACACGTGTAACAGATATACACGCGTAACATATATACACGCATAAAAGATATGCACGCATAACAGATATACACGCATAACAGATATACACGCATAACAGATATACACGCGTAAGATATATACACACATAAGAGATATACACGCATAACAGATATACACGCATAACAGATATACACGCACAACAGATATACTCTCATAATAGATATACACGCATAACAGATATACTCTCATAATAGATATACACCCATAACAGATATACTCTCATAAAAGATATACACGCATAACAGATATACACGCATAACAGATATACACGTATAACAGATATACACGCATAACAGATATACACGCATAACAGATATACACGCATAAGATATATACACACATAACAGATATACACGCATAACAGATATACACGCATAAGAGATATACACGCATAAGAGATATACACGCATACGAGATATACACGTGTAACAGATATTCACGCATAACATATATACACGCATAAAAGATATGCACGCATAACAGATATACAGGCATAACAGATATACCCGCATAACAGATATACATGCATAACAGATATACACGCATAACAGATATACACGCATAACAGATATACACGCATAAGATATATACACGAACAGATATACAGCATAACAGATATACACGCATAAGATATGCACGCATATACACGCGTAACAGATATGCACGATAAGAGATATACACGCATAAGAGATATACAGCATATACACGTGTAACAGATATACACGCATAACATATATACATGCATAAAATATATGCACGCATAACAGATATACACGCATAACAGATATACACGAACAGATATACACGCATAACAGATATACTCTCATAACAGATATACACGCATAACAGATATACACGCGTAAGATATATACACACATAAGAGATATACACGCATAACAGATATACACTCATAACAGATATACAAGATATATACACATAACAGATATACACGCATAACAGATATACAGCATAACAGATATGACGCATACGAGATATACACGCATAACATATATACACTCATAACAGATATACACGCATAAGAGATATACACGCATAAGAGATATACTTACGAGATATACAGTGTAACAGATATACACGCATAACATATATACACGCATAAAGATATGCACGCATAACAGATATACCGCATAACAGATATACACGCATAACAGATATACACGTGTAAGATATATACACACATAAGAGATATACACGCATAACAGATATACACGCATAACAGATATACACGCATAACAGATATGTCTCATAATAGATATACACGCATAACAGATATACTCTCATAATAGATATACACGCATAACAGATATACACGCATAACAGATATACTCTCATAACAGATATACACGCATAACAGATATACACGCGTAAGATATACACACATAAGAGATATACACGCATAACAGATATACACACACGCAACAGATATACACGCATAAGATATATACATGCATAACAGATATACACGCATAACAGATATACACGCATAAGAGATATACACGCATAACAGATAGACACGCATAACAGATATACACGCATAACAGATATACACGCATAACAGATATACAGCATAACAGATATACACGCATACGAGATATACACGCATAACAGATATACACGCATAAGAGATATACACGCATAAGAGATATACACGCATACGAGATATACACGTGTAACAGATATACACGCATAACATATATACACGCATAAAAGATATGCACGCATAACAGATATACACGCATAACAGATATACACGCATAACAGATATACACGCGTAAGATATATACACACATAAGAGATATACACGCATAACAGATATACTCTCATAATAGATATACACGCATAACAGATATACTCTCATAATAGATATACACCCATAACAGATATACTCTCATAATAGATATACACGCATAACAGATATACTCTCATAATAGATATACACCCATAACAGATATACTCTCATAATAGATATACACGCATAACAGATATGCACGCATAACAGATATACACGCATAACAGATATACACGCATAACAGATATACACGCATAACAGATATACACGCATAACAGATATACACGCATAACAGATATACACGCATAAGATATATACACACATAACAGATATACACGCATAACAGATATACACGCATAAGAGATATACACGCATAAGAGATATACACGCATACGAGATATACACGTGTAACAGATATTCACGCATAACATATATACACGCATAAAAGATATGCACGCATAACAGATATACACGCATAACAGATATACACGCATAACAGATATACACACGTAAGATATATACACACATAAGAGATATACACGCATAACAGATATACACGCATAACAGATATACACGCATAACAGATATACATGCATAACAGATATACACGCATAACAGATATACACACATAACAGATATACACGCATAAGATATATACACGCATAACAGATATACAGCCTAACAGATATACACGCATACGAGATATACATGCATAACAGATATACACGCGTAACAGATATACACGCATAAGAGATATACACGCATAAGAGATATACACGCATACGAGATATACACGTGTAACAGATATACACGCATAACATATATACACGCATAAAAGATATGCACGCATAACAGATATACACGCATAACAGATATACACGCATAACAGATATACACGTGTAAGATATATACACGCATAACAGATATACACGCATAACAGATATACACACATAACAGATATAAACGCATAACAGATATACACGCATACAAGATATACACGCATAAGAGATATACAAGCATATGAGATATACACGCGTAACAGATATACACGCATAACAGATATACACGCGTAAGAGATATACACACATAAGAGATATACACGCATAACAGATATACACGCATACGAGATATACACGCATAAGAGATATACACGCATAACAGATATAAACGCATAACAGATATACACGCATAACAGATATACACACATACGAGATATACACGCATAACAGATATACACTCATACGAGATATACACGCATAAGAGATATACACGCATAACAGATATAAACGCATAACAGATATACACGCATAACAGATATACACACATACGAGATATACACGCATAACAGATATACACTCATACGAGATATACACACATAAGATATATACAAGCATATGAGATATACACGCGTAACAGATATACACTTATAACAGATATACACGCGTAAGAGATATACACACATAAGAGATATACACGCATAACAGATATACACGCATAACAGATATACACACATAACAGATATAAACGCATAACAGATATACACGCATAACAGATATACACGCATAACATATATACACGCATAACAGATATACACGCATAAGAGATATACACGCATAACAGATATACACGCATAACAGATATACACACATAACAGATATAAACGCGTAAGATATATACACACATAAGAGATATACACGCATAACAGATATACACGCATAACAGATATACACGCATAACAGATATACACGCATAACAGATATACTCTCATAATAGATATACACGCATAACAGATATACTCTCATAATAGATATACACGCATAACAGATATACACGCATAACAGATATACTCTCATAACAGATATACACGCATAACAGATATACACGCGTAAGATATATACACACATAAGAGATATACACGCATAACAGATATACACACATAACAGATATACACGCATAAGATATATACATGCATAACAGATATACACGCATAACAGATATACACGCATAAGAGATATACACGCATAACAGATATACACGCATAACAGATATACACGCATAACAGATATACACACATAACAGATATAAACGCATAACAGATATACACGCATAACAGATATACACGCATAACATATATACACGCATAACAGATATACACGCATAAGAGATATACACGCATAACAGATATACACGCATAACAGATATACACACATAACAGATATAAACGCGTAAGATATATACACACATAAGAGATATACACGCATAACAGATATACACGCATAACAGATATACACGCATAACAGATATACACGCATAACAGATATACTCTCATAATAGATATACACGCATAACAGATATACTCTCATAATAGATATACACGCATAACAGATATACACGCATAACAGATATACTCTCATAACAGATATACACGCATAACAGATATACACGCGTAAGATATATACACACATAAGAGATATACACGCATAACAGATATACACATAACAGATATACACGCATAAGATATATACATGCATAACAGATATACACGCATAACAGATATACACGCATAAGAGATATACACGCATAACAGATAGACACGCATAACAGATATACACGCATAACAGATATACACGCATAACAGATATACAGCATAACAGATATACACGCATACGAGATATACACGCATAACAGATATACACGCATAAGAGATATGCACGCATAAGAGATATACACGCATACGAGATATACACGTGTAACAGATATACACGCATAACATATATACACGCATAAAAGATATGCACGCATAACAGATATACACGCATAACAGATATACACGCATAACAGATATACACGCGTAAGATATATACACACATAAGAGATATACACGCATAACAGATATACTCTCATAATAGATATACACGCATAACAGATATACTCTCATAATAGATATACACCCATAACAGATATACTCTCATAATAGATATACACGCATAACAGATATACTCTCATAATAGATATACACCCATAACAGATATACTCTCATAATAGATATACACGCATAACAGATATACACGCATAACAGATATACACGCATAACAGATATACACGCATAACAGATATACACGCATAACAGATATACACGCATAACAGATATACACGCATAACAGATATACACGCATAAGATATATACACACATAACAGATATACACGCATAACAGATATACACGCATAAGAGATATACACGCATAAGAGATATACACGCATACGAGATATACACGTGTAACAGATATTCACGCATAACATATATACACGCATAAAAGATATGCACGCATAACAGATATACACGCATA
>NC_088229.1:10306840-10349800 GCF_036934945.1 Oncorhynchus masou masou | reverse complement strand
AGATATACACGCATAACAGATATACACTCATACGAGATATACACGCATAAGAGATATACACACATAACAGATATAAATGCATAACAGATATACACGCATAACAGATATACACACATACGAGATATACACGCATAACAGATATACACTCATACGAGATATACACGCATAAGATATATACAAGCATATGAGATATACACGCGTAACAGATATACACGCGTAACAGATATACACGCATAACAGATATACACGCGTAACAGATATACACACATAACAGATATACACGCGTAAGAGATATACACACATAAGAGATATACACACATAAGAGATATACACGCATAACAGATATACACGCATAACAGATATACACACATAACAGATATAAACATATAACAGATATACACGCATAACAGATATACACGCATAACAGATATACACGCATAAGAGATATACACGCATAACAGATATACACGCATAACAGATATACACACATAACAGATATAAACGCATAACAGATATACACGCATACGAGATATACACGCATAAGAGATATACAAGCATATGAGATATACACGCATAACAGATATACACGCATAACAGATATACACGCGTAAGAGATATACACACATAAGAGATATACACGCATAACAGATATACACGCATACGAGATATACACGCATAAGAGATATACACGCATAACAGATATAAACGCATAACAGATATACACGCATAACAGATATACACACATACGAGATATACACGCATAACAGATATACACTCATACGAGATATACACGCATAAGATATATACAAGCATATGAGATATACACGCGTAACAGATATACACGCATAACAGATATACACGCGTAACAGATATACACACATAACAGATATACACGCGTAAGAGATATACACACATAAGAGATATACACACATAAGAGATATACACGCATAACAGATATACACGCATAACAGATATACACACATAACAGATATAAACATATAACAGATATACACGCATAACAGATATACACGCATAACAGATATACACGCATAAGAGATATACACGCATAACAGATATACACGCATAACAGACATACACACATAACAGATATACACGCATAACAGATATACACGCATAACAGATATACACGCATAAGAGAAATACACGCATAACAGATATACACGGGTTAGAGATATACACATATAACAGATATACACGTGTAAGAGATACACACGTGTAAGAGATATACACGTAATCTTTCTGTCTTTGTGATAACTGGAGGCGAGTGGGGCATCACTGATAAGAGGTCCACATATTAGATTGTGAATATACTAACATACACCGTGGCAAAGGGCTCTAGGATACTGGTTGTAAAAGGCTCTCATGGATAAAATCCCCCCATGATACAATCAGGTCCTTGTGTGTGTGTGTTTGTGTGTGTGTGTGTGTTGTGTGTGTGTGTGTGTGTGTGTGTGTGTGTGTGTGTGTGTGTGTGTGTGTGTGTGTGTGTGTGTGTGTGTGTGTGTGTGTGTGTGTGTGTGTGTGTGTGTTTATGCATGCATGCGACCAAAATATGACCAAACTATGACCAAAACATGACCAAAACATGACCAAACTATGACTAAAACATGACCAAAACATGACCAATATATGACCAAAACATGACCAAAACATGACCAAAATATGACCAAAACATAACCAAAACATCACCAAACTATGACCAAAAGCAAGAGAGAAAAAATAAAGCAATAAAAAAATATCATTTTTTTCTTGAAATCTTTTAGTCTTTCCGCTGTTAATCAATTGTACAGTAATTTAAAATTAATCACATCTTAGAATGTAGACACATGATGAGGCCGCTATTATACAAACAACAATTTGTTCTCCTTGAATTGATGAAAGGACTACGAAACTAAAAAAGCAGAAAAGCACAGCCTGACAGAGTGTGTAGTATGAATTATCGACAGACCTAAATGTGGAGTTTCTCAAGGTTTTTCCCAATGTGGCTTTAGCCGCTACACAGACTAGGCAACTCACCCAGTCTCAGGGGAAAAAGAGGGAAGATATGGAAAACAGGAAGCAGACAAAGACAACAGACTAGGCAACTCACCCAGTCTCAGGGGAAAAAGAGGGAAGATATGGAAAACAGGAAGCAGACAAAGACAACAGACTAGGCAACTCACCCAGTCTCTGGGGAAAAAGAGGGAAGATATGGAAAACAGGAAGCAGACAAAGACAACAGACTAGGCAACTCACCCAGTCTCTGGGGAAAAAGAGGGAAGATATGGAAAACAGGAAGCAGACAAAGACAACAGACTAGGCAACTCACCCAGTCTCTGGGGAAAAAGAGGGAAGATATGGAAAACAGGAAGCAGACAAAGACAACAGACTAGGCAACTCACCCAGTCTCAGGGGAAAAAGAGGGAAGATATGGAAAACAGGAAGCAGACAAAGACACGGAGTAGAGACAATATGAAAGAGGGAGAGCTATACCCCAAGCTCAAGGCTCATACAAAACATCCAGTAATTAGACTGAGCTTACTTTAAGTATAAAGACTCCTTCACAAAGACAATAGGGTGATTGAAGAGGAAGAGTCAAATAAAGAACGAGAGGATGACATCACCGTTATGACCGTTCCACCATGTCACGTTTCGCCACGCTCCGTCCTTCCGCAATGCCTGTTTTACCCAACGTGAGGTGGCGTACTGAAGCAGGGCCACAGCCAGAAAGCGTTCAGACAAAGGGAGTGAAAACGGCTTGCACAGCAACACAGGCTACCAAACACACCTCCCCTATAGCCTCATTAAAAAGCTCATTAACGAGGGGAGTCTAATTGATGTGACTTTGTCCTCAGTCCTTGAGGGATCTACTAAACTAGGTGGAGGCTGGTATACCGGCTGCTCTCTGGGAGTTAGGTCACAGTTCAGAGGTCATCAAAAGGTGACTGCCTTTCTCCTAGTCTGCTGCAGGAGGCAAAAAGGTTGTGTGTGGCAGAATGCTTAACATACATTAACTGGTGTGGACAGTGTATAGGTCAAGGAATGGATGAGAAAGGATGAGAGACAGAAAAGGGAGACTGGTGGAAGAGGACATATAGAGCGAGAGGAGAGAGAGAGGGAGAGTAGAGATAGAGGGAGACGGTGAGAGAGGACAGATAGAGGGAGAGGAGCGATAGAGGGAGAGGACAGATAGAGGGAGAGGACAGATAGAGGGAGAGGAGAGATAGAGGGAGACGGTGAAAGAGGACAGATAGAGGGAGAGGAGAGATAGAAGGAGAGGAGAGATGGAGGGAGAGGACAGATAGAGGGAGAGGAGAGATAGAGGGAGAGGAGAGATAGATGTAGAGGAGAGATAGAGGGAGATGGTGCGAGAGGAGAGATAGAGGGAGAGGAGAGATAGAGGGAGAGGAGAGATAGAGGGAGAGGACAGATAGAGGGAGAGGAGAGATAGAGGGAGACGGTGCGAGAGGAGAGATAGAGGGAGATGAGAGATAGAGGGAGATGGTGGGAGAGGACAGATAGAGGGAGACGGTGCGAGAGGAGAGATAGAGGGAGAGGAGAGATAGAGCGAGAGGACAGATAGAGGGAGAGGAGAGATAGAGGGAGAGGAGAGATAGAGGGAGAGGACAGATAGAGGGACACGGTGCGAGAGGAGAGATAGAGGGAGAGGAGAGATAGAGGGAGAGGAGAGATAGAGGGAGACGGTGGGAGAGATGGACAGTAAGAGAAAGCAGGGTAGAAGGAGACAAAAGGTAAATAGAGAATGAAGAATAAGAAGGGAAGGGAACGAGGAATGGAGGGAAGGGAATGAGGGATGGAAGGAAGCGAATGAGGGGAGGGACGGGAAGGGAACGAGGGTTGGAGAGTGAAACACGTAGAGCGGGTCGGAGGACAGAGAGTGTTTCAGAAATGGAACAGAAGGAGAGGGGAAACTAAAGAGCGATGGAAAGACAATTAAAACACAGCACTTTCATGGCCATCATTGAATGCCATGCACACAATCATAGCAGGCTAAAAGATAACAGCTTGGATGATTGGAAATTGCATCCCTGACTCTCTGTAGCTTGGATGCCCCACTCTGCTGGCCTGGTGGTGAGTCACGTACCCAGAGGCCCCCTCTCTGCACACGTTTGCGGCGTCACCCAATGAGAGACACTCAGCCAACTACATCATTCAATAAAAGACGCTCTGACCCAGCAGGCCTCCCCACTGTTCCTATATAACGCGCACAGCATGCCTCCCCACTGTTCCTATATAACGCACCCAGCTGGCCTCCCCACTGTTCCTATATAACGCGCACAGCATGCCTCCCCACTGTTCCTATATAACGCACCCAGCTGGCCTCCCCACTGTTCCTATATAACACACCCAGCAGGCCTCCCCACTGTTCCTATATAACACACCCAGCAGGCCTCCCCACTGTTCCTATATAACACACCCAGCAGGCCTCCCACTGTTTCTATATAACACACCCAGCAGGCCTTCCACTGTTCCTATAGAACACACCCAGCAGGCCTCCCCACTGTTCCTATATAACACACCCAGCAGGCCTCCCCACTGTTCCTATATAACACACCCAGCAGGCCTCCCACTGTTTCTATATAACACACCCAGCAGGCCTCCCACTGTTCCTATATAACACACCCAGCAGGCCTCCCCACTGGTCCTATATAACGCGTCGGTAATCAGTCCTACCACCGTCGAGTTGTCAGCAAACTTGATGATGGCGTTGGTGTCGTGCGTGGCCACGCAGTCGTGTCTGAACAGGGAGGGACTGTGCAGGAGGGACTGTACAGGAGGGACTGTGCAAGAGGGATTGTGCACCCCTGCGGGCGCCCCGTGTTGAAGGCCAGCATTGCTAATTTGTTGTTACCTACCCTCACCACTTGGTGGAGGACCGGTAGGAAGTCCAGGATCCAGTTGCAGAGCGAGGTGTTCAGTCCCAGGGTCCTTTAGCTTAGTGGGGAGCTTGGAGGGGACTATGTTGTAGAACGCAGAGCTGTAGTCGATGAACAGAATTCTTACGTAGGTATTCCTCTTGTCTAGGTGGGTAAGGGCAGTGTGGGGTGCAATCGAGATGACATCATCTGTGGATCTGTTGGGGTGGTATGTGAATTGGAGTGTGTCCAGGGTGTCTGGGATGACGGTGTTGATGTGTGAATGGAATAAATGGAATACAGCTTGAACCCAATAAAACTTATATTTCCTAGATTTCGTCATCGTTGTCTTATATTTCTGTTCTTGTAGCAGTGGAGCAGTGGACCCATTCTGAGGACACGTTTACATGTCCCTGTTGTTATTCATTAACATGTCTAAATACCCATTCTGAGGACACTATACTCACTCTGGTATATATGGTACTCAGATCCACGCTCTAAAGCATACGTGAAACGCAAATGAAACGTGTCAGGAATCAAACCTGGACCTGGCTGAAGGTACTGGGACGTGGGAGCGCAAGTCATGTGAAACTTTTACCCATTGCAAACAAGCTTTTTAATGTCATAAAAAAAATATTGCACCCTGAAATTGTTATTTTTAGCTTGTGAAAGCAAAGCGTATTTTGAATCATCTCCACTCGTGGCAGTGTTGGTGTAACTGCTATATCAGCTGATAAATCAGTGAGCTCCTGTGTTTACAAACCCCTCCCTTCATTATTATCCCTACAGCAATAAGGTAACTCAGGGAGTTGCTCCATAGCAGTTCCACCTCCGACACCGCCAAAACAACTGCTATGCAGGAGGTTGTATGCTTAAATTGATCTGATTGAATTGAACGCTGAGTCTAACTAAGGCTGCTTTGTGATAGACAGTGTTTTTATTTCATTTTTGATATTTTACAATAGGTTTATTTTACCCTCCACCATATCCTGCACAAAGAATTTGCAGTCATACGTCATGTCAAACTGTTTTTTTGTCCCTCGTTTGAACACTGCGTTCAGCATCCATCTTGGCAACATCAATTTCTTAACATAAACTCTTGTGGATTAGAACTTGGGGATGGTGGAGTGATGAAGGTATGTTGGGGACGCCCAGGCGATGACATATGCACAACAGGCGCTGGTGTGTGTGGCCTGATCTGCACATTTGTGGGACGTGTCTCTTTGGTTTCCGTCTGTCCCTTTCGCCCACACACACCAATGTCACATGCAGGAGATGACTTCCTACTTCCTGTGTGGAGGTTGGACATCCTGCCCCTGGTTTGAACGTGACTCAGATGTGTCCGTGACCTCCCCTCCCACGCAATGGCCCCCAACACATCCGCGTGACTTTGTGAAATGTAATTTGCTGAGCTTGGGCTCACCTCCGTTTCAATGCCGATCAGAGAATGAATCGAGATTTGACTTGTGAAAAGCCCTTTGGTGTCAAAGCAACTTTTTCTAAATTGAAAATGGAAACATTTACATTTAAGTGATACAAAATTGAGAAGATGTGAAATGAAAGTGACCTCAACCTTGACACCTACACTTGACACCCCCATACAGCAACAGGTCTCTCCACAGCTCCCACATTGAAACTATGTATTCCTATGTTTGGTATACTCAGTGTACAGTATATCAGTATTGGATCATTTATCTCTTTGGTATGGGACTTGAAAAATCAACATTATACAAAAGGTGGGAAAGAAAAGAAAGTGCACTTATGAAACATACAGTAAGTCAAGTAGCTCAACAAGCTTATGAAAAATACAGTAAGCCTAGTAGCTCAACAAGCTTATGAAAAATACAGTAAGCCTAGTAGCTCAACAAGCTTATTAAAAATACAGTAAGCCTAGTAGCTCAACAAGCTTATGAAAAATACAGTAAGCCTACAACCTCAACAAGCTTATGAAAAATACAGTAAGCATAGAAGCTCAACAAGCTTATCAAACATACAGTAAGCCTAGAAGATCAACAAGCTTATGAAACATAAAGTAAGCCTAGAAGCTCAACAAGCTTATCAAAAATACATTATGCCTAGAAGCTGAACAAGCTTATCAAGCATACAGTAAACCTAGAAGCTCAACAAGCTTATCAAACATACAATAAGCCTAGAAGCTCAACAAGCTTATGAAAAATACAGTATGCCTAGAAGCTCAACAAGCTTGTGAAAAATACAGTCAGCCTAGAAGCTCAACAAGCTTATGAAAAATACAGTAAGCCTAGAAGCTCAACAAGCTTATGAAAAATACAGTAAGCCTAGAAGCTCAACAAGCTTGTGAAAAATACAGTAAGTCTACAACCTCAACAAGCTTGTGAAAAATACAATAAGTCTACAACCTCAACAAGCTTGTGAAAAATACAGTAAGCCTAGAACCTCAACAAGCTTGTGAGAAATACAGTAAGAACAAGCTTGTGAAAAATACAGTAAGCCTAGAAGCTCAACAAGCTTGTGAAAAATACAGTAAGTCTACAACCTCAACAAACTTGTGTAAAATACAGTAGGTCTACAACCTCAACAAGATTGTGAAAAATACAGTAGGTCTACAACCTCAACAAGCTTGTGTAAAATACAGTAGGTCTACAACCTCAACAAGGTTGTGAAAAATACAGTAGGTCTACAACCTCAACAAGCTTGTGAAAAATACAGTAAGTCTACAACCTCAACAAGCTTGTGGAAAATACAGTAAGTCTACAACCTCAACAAACTTGTGTAAAATACAGTAGGTCTACAACCTCAACAAGCTTTCCATAAACAATTGCTGGTATTTAACAACTGCATCCTCATCCCTGATGATGGAACTATCGTTGAACCTGCGAATCAGAAGTGTGTGTTGCGGCCTCCTACTAAATTGAAGAAATGACGTAGCCTTTGAATGCACAAAATCCCTCCAACATACAAAAGAAACCAACATCAAGTGTGCCCAGGTGTAAAACCTAAAACCTGCCACAGAATCACCAGCCTTTTATTGTCAATTCGACACGCCAAAAAAGACACAGGACCAACATCAGCCATCTAAATCACAATCTCTTCTACTCGACAGGACCGCACAACAACTGGGAGACAGAGGCACCATACAAGCGTTCCCCATGACCACTAACCATTCAGAGGCAGGTGCTGTCCCGGCATTCCTCTCTCACACATGCTTCAGAAGAGGAGTACTTAGACACACAAGCTTGTTTTGTTAAGGGAGCGTGTCTGGGCCTGTCACTTATCTGCTAGTGTATTTCCCATCAGAGGCAGGCACTGGATTAAGGGCGGCAGTAGATTAATGACGAGGGAGAGAGAGAAAGCAAGAGAGACAGGGAGAGGGGGAGTGTGATAGGCAGATAGAGATACAGAAAAGAGTGAGGAAGGGAGAGTAGACGTAAGGAGAGAAAGAGAGGTATGGTGGGTAAGAGAGATGTGATATTCTGATACTTCTAAGCCAGTCTGTCTGTTGTAAGAACATTGAAGGTCTGTTGCACTCACTCATGCAATACAGCCCATAGAAATCAAAAGCTTAAAAGCTTTTACTTCACAAGGTAAGGTAACCCCGTACCAGGCCGAAGAATTATTAGTCAATAGATTATTTCCACGTCAGAGGCATTTCCACAGTTATTTGTTTTTCTTTTCTTCTGAGCTTTCTCTCAGATATAGGACAGACACTTCAAAACATACTTCCTATGGATGTATTTTTTATACAATCAGTTTTGCCATGTACATTGCATTCAGAAAGTATACACCCCCCTGACTTTTTAAACCTTTATGTAACAAAGTGGGATTTAATTGTCAATTTTTTTTGTCAGTGGAAAAAATGTGAATATTTGTTCAAAATTCATGAAAAAGAAAACACTAATATGTCTTGATTAGAGAAGTATTCAACCCCTAGAGCCAATACATGTTAGAATCACCTTGGCAGTGATTACAGCTGTGAGTGTTTTGGGGTAAGCTTTTTAAGAGTTTTACACACCTGGATAGTACAACATTTGCATATTATTCTTTAATTGTTCAAGCTCGGTCGATTGTTGATTGTTGATCATTGCTTGACAACCACTTTCAAGTCTCGCCATAGATTTTCAAGCCGATTTAAGCAAAAACTGTAATTAGGCCATTCAGGAACATTCAACATCGTCTTGGTAAGCAACTCCAGTGTATATTTGACCTTGTGTTTGAGGTTATTGTCCTGCTGAAAGGTGAATTTGTCACCCAGTGTCTGCTGGAAAGCAGACTGAAGCACGTTTCCCTCTAGGATTTTGCCTGTGCTGAGCTCTATTCCGTGTATTTTATGCTAAATAACTCCCTAATCCTTGACAACCATACACATGACATGATGCAGCCACCACCATGCTTGAAAATACGAAGAGTGGAACTCGCTGATGTGTTCTTTTGGATTTTCTCCAAACATAAAGCTTTACATTGAGGACAATATTATGAATTCCTTTTGTATCATTATTAACCAATCACCACCCCCCCTCTCCAGAGGACACATATATTTTTATTTTTTACAGAAACAGAAACATACATTTTGCATGCACATGTTACATACATGGTACTTTCATATACAGCAATCACATAACATTAATACATTACTGAACATGAGCTCCTTAATCCCACCCCTCAGCCCATCCCACCTATCACCATAGTCCTCAGCTCCTTAATCCCACCCCTCAGCCACTCTCAGCCCATCCCACCTATCACCATAGACCTCAGCTCCTTAAATCCCACCCCTCAGCCACTCTCGCCCATCCCACATATCACCATAGACCTCAGCTCCTTAAATACCACCCCTCAGCCCATCCCACCTATCACCATAGACCTCAGCTCCTTAAATACCACCCCTCAGCCCATCCCACCTATCACCATAGACCTCAGCTCCTTAAATACCACCCCTCAGGCCATCCCACCTATCACCATAGACCTCAGCTCCTTAAATACCACCCCTCAGCCCATCCCACCTATCACCATAGACCTCAGCTCCTTAAATACCACCCCTCAGCCCATCCCACCTATCACCATAGACCTCAGCTCCTTAAATACCACCCCTCAGCCCATCCCACCTATCACCATAGACCTCAGCTCCTTAATCTCACTTCTCAGCCACTCTCAGCCCATCCCACCTATCACCATAGATCATCATTGTTTGGTTTCCATGTGCCATATGTTTTCAATTGTGTGATCTGGTTTCCACATGTTATTTCATTGAAAATGCACAAAACGAACAACAAAGAATAAATGAAACAAACAACAAACCGTAACAACAGAGATGCCACGTGCACTAACTCAAAACAATATCCCATAAAACACAGGTGGGAAAAATGCTACTTGAATATGATCCCCAATCAGAGACAACGATAGCCAGCTGCCTATAATTGGGAATCATACCAAACACCAACGTAGAAAAACTAAACTAGAACCCCACATAGAAAATAATAACTAGAAAACCCCCCAGTCACGCCCTGACCTACTATACCATAGAAAAACAAAGGCTCTCTATGGTCAGGGCGTGACAAACCTTTCCTATGAGTTTTAGTATAATACTATTGACTGACGATGTATTTTCAAATCGCCCAACACTGCTACATGTAAGGTTCATTTTAAGTGAATGTTGTGATTTTTTAGCCATTCTTGAACCTGTGACCAGAACCAAGCTACATAGGGGCAATACCAGAATAAATGATCTAGTGAATCTGTCTCTTCGTAGCAAAATCTACAGAGCTGAGATTGTTGTATGCCCCATATATATCCTCATCACCAACAAACTAACATGGTCCAATCACACCAAGATAGTCGTGAAGCGGGCATGGCAAAACCTATTCCCCCCCAGGAGACTGAAAAGATTTGGCATGGGTC
This sequence comes from Oncorhynchus masou masou, assembly GCF_036934945.1. Classification (NCBI taxonomy): domain Eukaryota; kingdom Metazoa; phylum Chordata; class Actinopteri; order Salmoniformes; family Salmonidae; genus Oncorhynchus; species Oncorhynchus masou. The sequence continues at coordinate 10,339,052 of NC_088229.1, read as the reverse complement.
CTCAGATCCTGACTGGTTGCATCACTGCCTGGTATGGCAACTGCTCGGCCTCCGACCACAAGGCACTACAGAGGGTAGTGCGAACAGCCCAGTATGTCACTGGGGCCAAGCTCCCTGCCACCCAGGACCTCGAACCAGGTGGTGTCAGAGGAAGGTCCTAAAAACTGACTCCAGACACCCTAGTCATAGACTTTTCTCTCTGCTACCTCAAGGCAAGTGGTACCGGAGCGCCAAGTCTAGATCCAAGAGACTTCTAAACAGCTTCTACCCCCAAGCCATAAGACTCCTGAACATCTAGTCAAATGGCTACCCATTGCCCCCCCCCCCACACCATTGCCACTTTCGGTTGTCATCTAAGCACGCACTTTATTAACTCTACCTACATGTATACGCTACCTAAACTAACCGGCCTGTACCTGCACTTCCCTGTAGATATTGTATTTTACTGCTGCTCTTGAATTACTTGTTACTTTTATCTCTTATTCTTATCCGTATTTGTTAAAACTGCGCTGTAGGTTAGGGGCTCGTAAGTAAGCATTTCACTGTAAGGTGTTGTATTCGCCGCATGTGACTCATAACATTTGATTTGATTTGATATATTATATTATTATTATATATATATATATACATTCTGTTGGTGGCAAGAATTTTGTGTAATCATTTAAATTGAAAAACTCAATGTTGAATCAAGTGCTGTTTTCTGCATCGGTTCATAAACCATGTGACGCGGAATTGGTACATCAAAAATCTCTTCCGATTTATTTTGCAACCTGGATGGTGCAGCGGTCAACATTTTTGTCCTCAAAGTATTTTTTCTATTTATGCTAATTATTTTCAGACAATTTGTGTCTTTAATACATAAAACTTTTGCAAAAAAAAAAGAATCTGTGTTATTTTTGTGCCTTGTTGAAAAACAGGATTTGGAATATTTGTTTTCTGTACAGGCTTCCTTCTGTTCACTCTGTCATTTAGGTCGGTAATTGTGGAGTAACTACAATGTTGTTGATCCATCCTCAGTTTTCTCATATCACAACCATTAAACTCTGTTACTGTTTTAAAGTCATAATTGGCTTCATGGTGAAATCCCTGAGTGGTTTCCTTCCTCAGCAGTAATTGTGTTAGGAAGGACACCTGTATCTCTGTAGTGACTGGGCGTATTGATACACCATTCAAAGTGTAATTAATAACTTCACCATGCTCAAAGGGATATTCAGTGTCTGCTTTTATTATTTTCACCCATCTACTACCAATTGGTGCCCTTCTTTATGTGGCATTGGAAAACCTCCTGGTCTTTGTGGTTGAATCTGTGTTTGAAATTCACTTCTCAACTGAGGGACCTTACAGATAATTGTATGTGTGGGGTGCAGAGATGAGGTAGTCATTCAAAACTCATGTTCACCACTATTACTCTGCATAGTCCATGCATCTTATGTGACTTGTTAAGCACATTTCTACTCCCGAACTTATTTAGGTTTTCCATAACAAAGCGTATCACTGTAGCATAGCGCTGTAGGGTAGCGCTGAAGCGTAGAACTGTAGCTTAGCACTGTAGCGTAGCACTGTAGCTTAGCACTGTAGCTTAGCACTGTAGCATAGTGCTGTAGCGTAGCACTGCAGCTTAGCACTGTAGCATAGCAGTGTAGCTTCGCACTGTAACGTAGCACTGTAGCATAGCGCTGTAGGGTAAGCACTGTAACATAGCGCTGTAAGGTAGAGCTGAAGCGTAGCACTGTAGCTTAGCACTTTAGCCGCGCAGGTGCACTGAACTACGCTTGCCTGATGAATTAGAGAGTTCTTATGGGAAGAATGTTCTGGACCTTGGGCTGCATAATATTTAGCAAAGTTGTCACATAACAAGCATGGTGGGCAGAGCTGTCCTTATGTCCTGATCAAATGTATATTCAGGGACAATAAAGACTTATTGAACTAAACTGAAGATACCCAGGGAGATAGGTGAGAAGAATGATGTATATATTCTGCTTAAAGCCAGACAAGATGATGGTTGGCCATGCAAGTAAGCTAAATCCCTCCAAAACCAAATACGGTGGACAGATTGAATCCAACTCAGATTCAGTTCAAGAACGAGCAATGTATTTTTACCCATGCGAGATGGCAGATTTGTCAAAACAGGCTGTCGAAAAACGAATGTCCTAATTCAGTGTATCATTGATACACACCCTGGATGATAACATGTCGACAACACGGCCAGGTCCATCACTCGTGGTTTCGTCACAGGGGTTCCGGTGGCTTTGGGGCTTCCCACTGAATTGTGGGCCAGTCAGGACATACTCCCTGTCCTCCGCTAACATACACCTGAGAGCAAACGCCACTTCGCTCACTGGCCTCCTTTGAACAGATGGATGCGATGGCCGCCTTACAGTCTTGCCAGGGGCGTCCTGGAAACCCCTAGCCCTGGCTCCCCTTGAACTGTTGAGCATCTGTGTCTGTCCCTGACGAACAGAGACATCATTGGGGGGGGGTCATTCATTCTGCCTGTGACAACCACCCCCCACCATCCCCTCCCCCCTCAAGACCCCCTACCATCCCCCAGGCAAATTGATTGGTGGGGGGAAGAGTGAGGGCAGCGAAGGGCTTGACTGGCACCGTTCCAGGCTTTAGCAGTGGAGAAGTGGTAGTAGCTCTGCCTTGACTAACAGCCTCCTCAGAGAAGGAACGGCAAGACAGACTGTACACAGCACGGACACTGCCTTGTGCCATTTCTTGACACTGGATACTCCCACCTTATACAGGCTCAGCTGTCGCCTCTATATTCAATGAATGGGACAGGTTTTTCTCTCACAGTGTCGTTAACATCCCAAAAGATCTTGTTAGTCATTTAGACTCATGTTAAATAATCCTGGTGTGAGAAATACTAGTGTTGACTTCTACCATAACCAATGTGTTTATCTGCTTGTTCACAACAGGGTGATTCCGAGTTCCAGGCTACTTCTTTGCCACTTCACACTGAGGAAGCCATTGTCATAAGAAAGCAATGAAAGCTTTCCTCATGCAAACCAGCTCTCTAAGAAGCCAATGAAACGACGGGACGGGAGAGCAAGCGAAAACCCCTGGAGATGTATCCAGCATGTTATTGTGTCACTACCCACTCACACACCCCCACACCCACACCTTACCCACCCACCCACCAAAGTGGAGTAAGTCAACATGATGGCAAGATGGCTAAGCCAAATCACTCAATTTATTTTTGTACTCTTCTCCGTCTGTCTCTGATGGTGAGCTGTGCTCCACCTACGTACTGCAGGGAGAAATGAAAGGAAGAGAGACAAGAGAGAGAGAGAGAGAGAGAGAGAGAGAGGCATCTGTTGGAGCCCATTGTATCTAGATTGCTCCCAAGAATGTTCCCCGGGCCACACACACTTTATTCATATCTTTCCATGAAATACTGAACGCAGATCTGGCAGGAAGAGAGGCTGCAGTAGATAGAACACATTGGCGTGCAGAGAAAAGTATCAAGAAAAATGACTCATGCACGCATTTCTGGAAATAGCACACCTTTTACCGTAATAAAACATGTCCAGTACATGACATAAATACTACTGTCAGTAACATCTTTACAGTAAATAACTGAATTGTTTAATGATTGTTGCAGCTAAAATGTATTTTTGGTCTCAGAGATTAAGTGATAAAATTAACTAATTATGACCAAATCATCACAAATTATTGATAGCGCGCCATGCAAGAAGAAGGTGTAACGAATTCCTGTTAATTCAAGCTGATCCCCAACCTGCATTATTGCTTTGATAAGTATTCATGTGATTTCATATGATTTAAGCATGTATCCTATTGTAGTCAGATACTTATACAGTTCTATGAAAATCTAAAAAAAATGCATGGTTGAAGAAGTGTACACACTCATAGGACTCAAAGTGACATTTACAACGATAATAAACATGATCTTCTCATCCTTTTTATTTGCTCAGAAATGTCTTCCACCCAATATCCATGGGCAGTGGATTCCGTCCTGCTCTGCTCTTGTGTAATTTTGAGAGTAACATTTGCAGATCACTGTGCCATATGGTGACATTGATCAAGGGCAGATACTGTGGCTGGCACTGGTCCCTTCCCTGTAGCACTGCCTCAGCTCACTTGAATTGTCATTTGTGTTACTGGACCAAACTCCTCTCCTCTCCTCTCCTCTCCTTTCCTTTCCTTTCCTTTCCTTTCCTTTCCTTTCCTTTCCTTTCCTTTCCTTTCCTTTCCTTTCCCTTCCCTTCCCTTCCCTTCCCTTCCCTTCCCTTCCCTTCCCTTCCCTTCCCTTCCCTTCCCTTCTCTTCTCTTCTCTTCTCTTCTCTTCCCACCAGGAAGCATACAATGCACCCGACACATCTAAGTGCTACTCTACAGCGCATTACATGTTCCAGCAGTTTAGAAAAACCCTCATTTCAAATCTCCAAACTCAATCTTATGTCATCAAGAGTACGGGGAGGGGGTTGGGGGTAGAGACAGACTCTGGCGGACATGTTTTAACAGTGAGAGAGCGTTTGAGCTGCTAGAAACCTCAAGGAAAGAAAATCTCCAGCGCTGCCGTAATAACTTCAAACTGTTGGATTAGGTTCTATTGCGTCTTTTGGGTTAAATTGTCAAGACGCTCATTAGGGAGTATTTACTGCCTCCTCTAATAAGGGCCAGCCTTTCTCTTGGCATCATGGCAGAGTCCACTTCTCTTCAAAGAGAACAGGGCTTTCAGAGGACGGCTGCTGAGGGACCCCACCGATGGTGAGGCAGTCTGGACTGGGTCCTGAACAGGTGCAAGAGCGGTAGGTAGCCCGAGTAGGTGCCCACTACAAAAGGAGAAAGGTAACCGGAGGACACTTTTGTAAAGAGCTCATCAGTAAGTCTAGCAAGGTTTCAGTGGGGAGATGGGAGGATTTCACAGCCTCACTGCTTCACCACGTTGTCTATCCTCATTTGGGAAGTGCGTTTGAACTTACCTTTGATCACAGTCGGCACAAATCTTTCTGATCTGATTTGTTTCGGGGCTCCTGGAGCGTAGGTATTACTCCTCAGGAAGTGGCAGTACTGACATTTTTCTGTGCTACCTGGTCTTTTAAATTAGGAGCATCAGTGCGCCTAGAAAAATTAAGTATTCTAGCTATATTACCTCAAATATTTTTCATTGTGGTCCAAAATTTGTTTGTGTGTACTTGCATTTTTCAATTTAGGTGCACACTTCTCCTTGTAAAAAAAGGTCAGCGCAGAGACCTATTTAGATAGACCATTCCCATTGGGTATTTTAGCATTCTAATAATGTCACAAAGTCCATTCTGTCCTGGTTATTTTGGGATGTTGACTGCCACAATCTCAAACAAGAACAATCACTCAATGGACAAGAAACATTGCCAGAACTTCCAGTTAAACGTTTCCAGAAATGTTCCAGAAACATTGCCACTGTCAATGCCATGTTCTATTCAAATCAAATACGATTTTATTCGTCACAGTGCTCTGTGCAGGCCAGTCAAGTTCTTCCACATCGATCTAGACAAACCATTTCTGTATGGACCTCTCTTTGTGCAAGGGGTCATTGTCATGCTGACACCAAAAATTGCCTTCCCCAAACTGTTGTCATAGAGTTGGAAGCACAGAATTGTCTAGAATGTCATTGTATGCTGTAGCGTTAAGATTTCCCTTTACTGGAACTAAGGGGCCTAGCCCGAACAATGAAAACAGCCCCAGACCATTATTCCTCCTCCACCAAACATTACCGTTGGCACTATACATTCAGGTAGCGTTCTCCTGGTATCCGCCAAACCCAGATCCGTATGTCGGACTGCCACATGGTGACGCGTAATTCATCACTCCAGAGGACGTGTTTCCACTACTCCCGAGTCCAATGGCGTCAAGCTTTACACCACAACACATGGCACTGCGTATGGAGATCTTAGGCTTGTGTGTGGCTGCTCGGCCATGGAAACTCATTTCATGAAGCTCCCGATTAACATTTATTGTGCTGATGTTGCTTCCAGAGGTAGTTTGGAACTCAGTAGTGAGTGTTGCAACCGAGGACAGACTATTTCTATACGCTTCAGGATTTGGCAGTCCCAGTTCTGTGAGCTTGTGGCCTACCATTTCGCGGCCAAGACGTTGTTGCTCCTAGACGTTTCCACTTCACAATAACAGCACTTACAGTTGACTGGGGCAGCTCTAGCAGGGCAGAAAGGTGGCATCCTATGATGGTGCCACGTTGAAAGTCACTGAGCTCTTTAATAAGGCTATTCTTCTGACAATGTTTGTCTCTGGAGATTGCTTGGCTGTTTGCTCAATTTTATACACCTGTCAGAAGAATGGGTTTGGCTGAAATAGCCATATCCACTAATTTGAAGAGGTGTCCACATACTTTTGTATATATATTGTACGTATATAAGTAACTAGGCAACAGGGTAGATAATAAACAGTAGCAGTAGCGTATGTGATGAGTCAAAAAGAGTTAGTGAAAAAGGGTCAATGCAGATAATCTGGGTAGCTATTTGGTTAACTATTTGGCAGTCTTATGACTTTGGGGTAGAAGCTGTTCAGGGTCTTGTTGGTTCCAGACTTGGTACATCGTTACCGCTTGCCGTACGATAGCAAAGAGAACACTCTATGACTTAGATGGCTGGAGTCTTTGAAAATGTTTTGGGCCTTCCTTTGACCTTCCTTTGACACCACCTGGTATAGATGGCAGGGTCGTAAGCACTTCCCTCTCTAGCTATCTGTAGCACTTGCCATTCCAAGCGGTGATGCAACCAGTCAAGATGCTCTTAATGGTGCAGCTGTTGAACTTTTTGAGGACCTGAGAGCCCATGCCAAATATTTTCAGCCTCCTGAGGGGGAAGAGGCGTTGTCGTGCCTTCTTCATGACTGTGTTGGTGTGTGTGGACCATGTTAATTCCCAAGTGATGTGGACACGGACGAACTTGAAGCTCTCGACCCGCTCCACCACAGCCGCATCGAAGTGAATGGGTGTGTGCTCAACCATCCGTTTCCTGTAGTCCATGATCATTCCTTTGTCTTGCTGATGTTGAGGGAGAGGTTGTTGTCCTGGCACCACACTGCCAGGTCACTGACCTCCTCTCTATATGCTGTCTCATCGTCGTCGGTGATCAGGCCTACCAATGTAATGTTGTCAGCAAACTTAATGAGGGTGTTGAAGTCGTACACGACCAAACAGTAGTGGGTGAACAGAGAGTACAGGAGTGGTCTGTGTTCATGGTAAGCATGGCGGATGTGTTGTTGTCTACCCTCACCACCTGCGGCGTCATGTCAGGAATTCCAGGATCCAGTTGCAGATGGACTCCCGGGTTCCTGAGCTTAGTGATGAGCTAGGAGGGCACTATAGCGTTGAACGCTGAGCTGTTGTCAACGAACAGCTTTTCTCACATAGGTTTTCCTCTTGTCCAGATGGAAGAGGGTAGTGTGCGGTGCAATAGAGATTACGTCATCTGCGAATTACGTTCATGTATTATTTATGGCATTATTCAATGTTCAATGAACATCCCCTCAAAACACTTGAACAGAACAGTCCAGAAATGTTCTGGCCTCCCAAAATTTTAAGCAGCGGGACATAATTCAAGATGTAATCAGGAAGACTTTGTGAGGGTAATATGGTTTCAAAATCGGGTCTTCCTGCCATCGAAGAATACAGGCCGCTACAGTATTACAGAACACAGCTGCAGCCTCATTTTACAGAAACGTTAGAAAAGAACAGAGTGTACAACTGCTTTATCTCCAGTGATTAGGCCTTAACAACACGAGACAAGAGGAAACCACGGCCCAGCTGGGAAACAAAGGAGGGAGAATGAACATGCTGGATGGTAACTATAGCACACACACACACACACACAGAGGACATGCACCAGTCAGGGTCAAAATAGCTTGGCTGATCATAAAACGTTTCCTCTGTAACATCCTCTAGGACAGTGGGGGTACTCGAGGACTGGAGTTGGAAAACAGTGCTCTGATGGGAAGATCTTGCATACTTCCTCATCTCCTCATCTCCTTCTCAAAACTAATTGGATGAGAAAGCCAGAGCTGCATCCCCTCTAGGATGGAGTGGAAATCCAACTTGGAGAGAGAAGATGAAATGTAAAGAAAGCTTCTTTAGTCCTCTCAGTATAGTAGAAACCTCCCTTCAGTATAATAGAAACCTCCCTTCAGTATAGTAGAAACCTCCCCTCAGTATAGTAGAAATCTCCCCTGAGTACAGTAGAAACCTCCCTTCAGTATAGTAGAAACCTTCCCCGAGTACAGTAGAAACCTTCCCCGAGTACAGTAGAAACCTCCCTTCAGTATAGTAGAAACCTCCCTTCCGTATAGTAGAAACCTCCCTTCAGTATAGTAGAAACCTCCCTTCAGTATAGTAGAAATCCTCCCTTCAGTATAGTAGAAACCTCCCTTCAGTATAGTAGAAACCTCCCCTCAGTATAGTAGAAACCTCCCTTCAGTATAGTAGAAATCCTCCCTTCAGTATAGTAGAAACCTCCCTTCAGTATAGTAGAAACCTCCCCTCAGTATAGTAGAAACCTCCCTTCAGTATAGTAGAAATCTCCCCTGAGTACAGTAGAAATCTCCCCTCAGTACAGTAGAAACCTCTCCTCAGTATAGTAGAAACCTCCCCTCAGTATAGTAGAAACCTCCCCTTAATATAGTAGAAACCTCCCTTCAGTATAGTAGAAACCTCCCTTCAGTATAGTAGAAATCCTCCCTTCAGTATAGTAGAAACCTCCCTTCAGTATAGTAGAAACCTCCCCTCAGTATAGTAGAAACCTCCCTTCAGTATAGTAGAAACCTCCCTTCAGTATAGTAGAAACCTCCCCTCAGTATAGTAGAAACCTCCCTTCAGTATAGTAGAAACCCCCCCTCAGTATAGTAGAAACCTCCCCGCAGTATAGTAGAAACCTCCCCTCAGTGTAGTAGAAAACCCCCCTCAGTATAGTAGAAACCTCCCCTCAGTATAGTAGAAACCCCCCCTCAGTATAGTAGAAATCTCCCCTGAGTACAGTAGAAATCTCCCCTCAGTACAGTAGAAATCTCCCCTTAATATAGTAGAAACCTCCCCTCAGTATAGTAGAAACCCCCCCTCAGTATAGTAGAAACCTCCCCGCAGTATAGTAGAAACCTCCCCGCAGTATAGTAGAATCCTCCCCCTAATATAGTAGAAACCCCCTCTCAGTATAGTAGAAATCCCCCCTCAGTATAGTAGAAACCTCCCCTCAGTGTAGTAGAAAACCCCCCTCAGTATAGTTGAACCCCCCTCAGTACATTAGAAACCTACCCCCAGTACAGTAGAAACCTCCCCCCAATATAGTAGAAACCTCCCCTCAGTATAGTAGAAACAACCCTTCAGTGTAGTAGAAACCTCCCTTCAGTAAAGTAGAAATGCACTTAGTCCCTTCAGTATAGTGGAAACCTCCCCTCAGAATAGTAGAAATCTCACTTTTGTCCCCTCAGTATAGTGGAAACTTCCCCTTAGGAAAGTAGAAAACCTCCCTTAGTCCCTTCAGTATAGTAGAAATATCCCTTCAGTATAGTAGAAATATCCCTTCAGTATAGTAGAAACCTCCCCTCAGTATAGTAGCAACCTCCCTTCAGTATAATGGAAACCTCCCGTCAGTATAGTAGAAAACCTCCCTTCAGTATAGTAGAAAACCTCCCTTAGTCCCTTCAGTATAGTAGAAAACCTCCCTTAGTCCCTTCAGTATAGTAGAAAACCTCCCTTTGTCCCTTCAGTATAGTGGAAATCTCCCTTCAATATAGTAGACATTTCCATTCAGTATAGTAGGATCTCTCCTCAGTACAGTAGAAACCTCCCTTCAGTAAAGTAGAAAACGCCCTTAGTCCCCTCAGTATAGTAGAAACCGCACCTCATTATAGCAGAAAAGTCCCCTAGTCCCCTCAGTATAGTAGAAAACCACCCTCAGTATAGTAGAACCCCCCTCAGTACATTAGAAACCTACCCCGAGTACAGTAGAAACCTCCCTCCAATATAGTAGAAACCTCCCCTCAGTATAGTAGAAACCTCCCACCAATATAGTAGAAACCTCCCCTCAGTATGGTAGAAACCTCCCCCCAAAATAATAGAAACCTCCCTCAGTATAGTAGAAACCTCGCCCCATTATAGTAGAAACCTCCCCTCAGTATAGTGGAAACTTCCCCTCAGGAAAGTAGAAAACCTCCCTTAGTCCCTTCAGTATAGTAGAAACAACCCTTCAGTGTAGTAGAAACCTCCCCTCAGGAAAGTAGAAAACCTCCCTTAGTCCCTTCAGTATAGTAGAAATATCCCTTCAGTATAGTAGCAACCTCCCTTCAGTATAATGGAAACCTCCCGTCAGTATAGTAGAAAACCTCCCTTAGTCCCTTCAGTATAGTAGAAAACCTCCCTTAGTCCCTTCAGTATAGTAGAAAACCTCCCTTAGTCCCTTCAGTATAGTAGAAAACCTCCCTTTGTCCCTTCAGTATAGTGGAAATCTCCCTTCAATATAGTAGACATTTCCATTCAGTATAGTAGGATCTCCCCTCAGTACAGTAGAAACCTCCCTTCAGTAAAGTAGAAAACGCCCTTAGTCCCCTCAGTATAGTAGAAACCGCACCTCATTATAGCAGAAAAGTCCCCTAGTCCCCTCAGTATAGTAGAAACCCCCCTTAGTCCCTTCAGTATAGTAGTAACCCCCAGTCAGTATAGTAGAAACCTCCCCTCAGTGTAGTAGAGAACCTCCCTTAGTCCCTTCAGTATAGTAGAAACCTGCCTTCAGTGTAGTAGAAACCTCCCCTCAGTATAGTAGAATACTCCCTTAGTCCCTGCAGTATAAAATAAACCTCCCCTCAGTATAGTAGAAACCTCCCCTCGGTATAGTAGAAATCTCCCCTCAGTATAGTAGAAACCTCCCCCGGTATAGTAGAAACCTCCCCCAGTATAGTAGAAACCTCCCCTCAGTATTGTAGAAACCTCCCCTCAGTATTGTAGAAATATCCCCTCAGTATAGTAGAAACCTCCCCTCAGTATAGTAGAAACCTCCCCTCAGTATTGTAGAAATATCCCCTCAGTATAGTAGAAACCTCCCCTCTGTATAGTAGAAATCTCCCCTCAGTATAGTAGAAATCTCCCCTCAGTATAGTAGAAACCTCCCTTGGTCCCTTCAGTATAGTAGAAAACCTCCCTTAGTCCCCTCAGTATAGTAGAAACCTCCCCTCAGTATAGTAGAAACTTCCTTGGTCACTTCAGTATAGTAGAAACCTCCCCTCAGTACAGTAGAAACCTTCCTTGGTCACTTCAGTATAGTAGAAACATCCCCTCAGTATAGTAGAAACCTCCCCTCAGTGTAGTAGAAACCTCCCCTCAGTATAGTAGAAACCCCCCTTAGTCCCTTCAGTATAGTAGTAACCCCCAGTCAGTATAGTAGAAACCTCCCCTCAGTATAGTAGAAAACCTCCCTTAGCCCCTTCAGTATAGTAGAAAACCTCCCTTAGTCCCCTCAGTATAGTAGAATCCTCCCTTCTGTACAGTAGAAACCTCCCTTCAGTATAGTAGAAACCTCCCCTCAGTATAGTAGAAACCTCCCTTGGTCCCTTCAGTATAGTAGAATCCTCCCCTCAGTATAGTAGAAACCTCCCTTGGTCCCTTCAGTATAGTAGAAACCTCCCCTCAGTATAGTAGAAAACCTCCCTTAGTCCCCTCAGTATAGTAGAATCCTCCCTTCTGTATAGTAGAAACCTCCCTTCAGTATAGTATAATTGCAAAAATCTCTGAAGCTGGAGACTCACATCTCCCTCACCAGCTTTAAGCACCAGCTGTCAGAGCAGCTCACAGATCACTGCACCTGTACATAGCCCATCTGTAAACAGCCCATCTATCTACCTCAACCCCATACTGGTATTTATTTATTTTGCTCCTTTGCACCCCAGTACCTCTACTTGCACATTCATCTTCTGCCGATCTACCATTCCAGTGTTTAATTGCTATATTGTAATTACTTCGCCACCATGGCCTATTTATTTCCTTAACTTGCCTCATTTGCACTCACTGTATATAGACTTTTTGTTTTCTTTTGTTCTACTGTATTATTGACTGTATGTTTTGTTTATTCCCATGTGTAACTCTGTGTTGTATGTGTTGAACTGCTATGCTTTGTCTTGGCCAGGTCGCAGTTGCAAATGAGAACTTGTTCTCAACTAGCCTACCTGGTTAAATAAAGGTGAAATAAAAATTACAAATAAATAGTAGAAATCTCCCTTAGTCCCTTCAGTATAGTATAAACATCCCTTTGTCCCTTCAGTATAGTAGAAACCTCCCCTCAGTATAGTAGAAATCTCCCTTAGTCCCTTCAGTATAGTAGAAACCTCCCTTTGTGCCTTCAGTATAGTAGAAATCTCCCCTCAGTATAGTAGAAACCTCCCCTCAGTATAGTAGAAATCTCCCTTAGTCCCTTCAGTATAGTAGAAACCTCCCTTCAGTATAGTAGAAACCTCCCATCAGTATAGTAGAAACCTCCCTTAGTCCCTTCAGTATAGTAGAAATCTCCCCTCAGTATAGTAGAAACCTCCCATCAGTATAGTAGAAACCTCCCTTAGTCCCTTCAGTATAGTAGAAATCTCCCCTCAGTATAGTAGAAACCTCCAATCAGTATAGTAGAAACGTCCCTTCAGTATAGTAGAAACCTCCCTTCAGTATAGTAGAAACATCCCATCAGAATAGTAGAAATCTCCCCTCAGTATAGTAGAAATCTCCATTAGTCCCTTCAGTATAGTAGAAATCTCCATTAGTCCCTTCAGTATAGTAGAAATCTACCCTCAGTATAGTAGAAATCTCCATTAGTCCCTTCAGTATAGTAGAAATCTCCATTAGTCCCTTCAGTATAGTAGAAATCTCCATTAGTCCCATCAGTATAGTAGAAATCTCCATTAGTCCCTTCAGTATAGTAGAAATCTCCCCTCATTATAGTAGAAATCTCCCCTCATTATAGTAGAAATCTCCCCTCAGTATAGTAGAAATCTCCCCTCAGTATAGTAGAAACCTCCCCTCAGTATAGTAGAAATCTCCATTAGTCCCTTCAGTATAGTAGAAACCTCCCCTCAGTATAGTAGAAATCTCCATTAGTCCCTTCAGTATAGTAGAAATCTCCCCTCATTATAGTAGAAATCTCCCCTCAGTATAGTAGAAATCTCCCCTCATTATAGTAGAAATCTCCCCTCAGTATAGTAGAAATCTCCCCTCAGTATAGTAGAAATCTCCCCTCAGTATAGTAGAAACCTCCCCTCAGTATAGTAGAAACCTCCCCTCAGTATAGTAGAAACCTCCCCTCAGTATAGTAGAAACCTCCATTAGTCCCTTCAGTATAGTAGAAACCTCCCCTCAGTATAGTAGAAATCTCCATTAGTCCCTTCAGTATAGTAGAAACCTCCCCTCAGTATAGTAGAAATCTCCATTAGTCCCCTCAGTATATGGCAGCACTCTCCAGATGACATCATTGGTGGCGAAAGTAGGATTTGTCCTATTAAAGGTAAATATTTGGATGCGGTTGGTACTCTCATGCCAATATTTCCATGAAATGCTAAACTAGGTTAACTAGGTTCCGCGGAATTTCTATTAAAACCAAATCAGGATAAACCGAAGGCACTTGGAGACCAGACAGTGTCTCATCTCTACAACACACACACACACATCCCCCATCTCCTGTGTACTCTCATGCACCAAGCCGCCCACACATACACACCGAAACGGCGGTGTTGAGAAAGAGAGCAGAGACGTGTTACCCCCGTGGATTGCTAAAACCCACGCAGGGCCATGTGCGGATGCCAGAGGCTGCCCAGACAGAGGCCAGAGCGGCATATGGTGGGAATCTGTAGCGAACCATGCCAGACCTCGCTCTATGGAGCAGTGCCATCACTATCAGTCTTCCTATCCCGCCCTCTCCTTCACTCCCTCTGACTGCTGTATGCACACTCCACACACATAGATATAGACTTACCATACTTAATACGTGCCTAAACATTGCATACAAATATGCACAGATGAACATGTGTCCCCACAGACTCACTCTCCAAAATGCATTGACACACGCACGCTCACGCATGCACACACACACACACACACACATACACACTCATGCACAAACACATACACACACAGGGAGAGCATGGCTGTTCGCATGCTGTGGGGAGCCTCAGCAGTCTGCCAGTCTGAGGAGTGGAGGTAGATAAACCGGATATCAATCTGTATTGGACAGACACTCATGATCAGCCTGCTGAGTCTGAACAGACAGGATGGCTCTGGAGGGACAATACAGACAGGTACACACAGCAAATAAATTCACTCACTCACTCACTCACTCAGACAGACATGCAGACAGACACGCAGACACACACGCAGACACACACGCAGACATACACACGCAGATACACACGCAGATACACACGCAGACACACACGCAGACACACACTCAGACACACACGCAGACACACACTCAGACACACACGCAGATACACACGCAGACACACACGCAGATACACACGCAGACACACACTCAGACACACACGCAGACACACACTCAGACACACACGCAGACACACACTCAGACACACACGCAGATACACACGCAGACACACACGCAGACACACACGCAGACACACACGCAGACACACACGCAGACATACACACGCAGATACACACGCAGATACACACGCAGACATACACGCAGACACACGCAGATACACACGCAGACACACACGCAGACACACACACTGTAAATGCCACATCTTTTTGACCATTTCTTATTGACATATTGTGGATCATCGGTGTGATTGGGTCATGGTGTCAGTTGTAGCACGGCAGTAGCAGTTTTCCGGTAGTCTTACTCCTCCAGCAGTAAACTGGAAGTTTCCTTTTAAGGATATTGGCCAACTCTCGTCTCCAAGGAGACCAGACAAAGAGGAGGAGTCTACAATAAAGCAATTAGAAAGTACCAAAAGTAAGGAAAAGCACAGCAAACCATACGAATTCATACAAATTAGGAAGGTGTACTTAATGTTTTGTACACTCAGTGTATTTGCTCAAGCAGCAAACACCATGGGTATTCATCCATAGAAAAACGCTTTGCAACGTAAAATGTTTTGCAGCGAGCATTCAGGTAGGACCCTCCCCATTCCATCCTGTGTGCGTCCGGTGATGAATACACCATACCTATTGTCTCTTTACAAGAGTTTTCTGAAGACAAAGCACCGTCATATGTTGCTCACGTAAAACATTCCCGTACAATGACAAAGTGGACCTCCCCAAACTCCCGCACAGCACAAGAAGCAGGAAGTCTCTTATTCTTGGTCAGAGTAAGTCAACTAGGTTTTGTCCCATATTCCCTATTAAGTGCACCACTTTTGACCAGGGCCAATAGGGCTCTGGTCCAAAGTCGTGCACTATAGAGTATAAGTTGCTTACTCTGACCAAGAATAAGAGACTTCCTGCTTCTTGTGCTGTGTGGGAGCTTGGGGAGGTCCTTGTCACTTTATCAGCTATAGTGTAGTGATTGTGGGGGAACAACTTGAGCAAGGCGGGTAACAGTGATTCAAGTTTCCAAAGACGGTTGACATCTAGTGGAAGCCCTAGGAAGTGCAACTTGATCCATATCCCACTATGTATTCAATAGGGGCTGGGTTGAAAATCGACAGATTTCCCACTTCCTGTTTGGATTTCTTCTCAGGTTTTTGCCTGCCATATGAGTTCTGTTATACTCAGACATCATTCAAACAGTTGTAGAAACTTCAGAGTGTTCTATCCAATACTACTAATAATATGCATATATTAGCAACTGGGACTGAGGAGCAGGCCGTTTGATATGGGCACCTCTCATTCAAGCTACTCAATACTGTCCCCCAGCCATAAGAAGTTTTAACATTGAAGGTCCCCAAGAACACAGAGGCCTCCATCATTCTTAAATGGAAGAAGTTTGGAACCACCAAGACTCTTCCTAGAGCTGGCAGGCCAGCCAAACTGAGCAATCGGGGGAGAAGGGCCTTGGTCAGGGAGGTGAAAAAAACATAAATGTACTGTGTAACATGTGCTATTACTGTCATCTGATGAAGATTTTTTATTTTTCTTTTAATCCTGCGTTTGTGATTGTGCTATTTTGCATAGCCATGTGGCTACATATTGTATGTTTCCCTAGTGGTGGTTTAACATAAATATGTGCTATGTTTTCGCTGTAAAACATTTTAAAATTCTGACATGCTGGGTAGATGAACAAGGTGTTTATCTTTCATTTAAGCTATTGGACTTGTTAATGTGTGGAGGTTAAATATTTTTAAGAATATTTTTGCTTTCCCTGCGCCACCATTTGGGCTGAAGGGGGGGGGGGGGGGGTTCCTAGTTGGGAACCCGTAGCCCCATATGGTTTTAACTAACCAACAATTCAGTTCAAGAAATAGAGTTAAGAAAATATTTACAAAAAAAATAATAATAATAAATAAATAAAATGAATACAATAAAATAACAATAACGAGACTACATTGACTCGGTACCGGTACCGAGTCAATGTGCGGATTACAGGTTAGTTGAGGTAATTTGTACATGTAGGTAGGGTTAAAATGACTATGCACAGATAATACACAGTGAGTAGCAGCTGTGTAAAAACAGGAGGGGTGTCAATGTAAATAGTGTTCCTTCTGTCCAGAAGGGAAAGGACAGTGTGGAGTGCGATTGAGATTGCGTCATCTGTGGATCTGTTGGGGTGGTATACAAATTTGAGTGGGTCTAGGGTGTCCGGGATGATGGTGTAAATTAGGGCTGCAGGGTAGCCTAGTGGTTAGAGTGTTGGACTAGTAACCACAAGGTTGCAAGTTCAAACCCCCAAGGTACAAATCTGTCGTTCTGCCCCTGAACAGAACGACATTGGTGTTCCTTGGCTGTCATTGAAAATACGCTTTTGTTCTTAACTGACTTAAATAAAGGTAAAATAAATAAATAATGTGACTCATGAACAGCCTTTCAAAGACCTTCATTGCTACCGATGTGAATGCTACAGGGCAGTAGTCATTTAGGCAGGTTACCTTTGCTTTCTTGGGCCCGGGGATTATGGTGGTCTGCTTGAAACATATAGGTATTACAGACTCGGTCAGGGAGAGGTTAAAAATGTCAGTGAAGACACGTGCCAGCTCACGTCCTGGTAATCTGTTTGGCCCCGCAGCCTTGTGTGTCACGTTCCTTATAAGGATCGGACCAAGGCGCAGCGTGGTATGCGTACATTCTTATTTATTTAAAAAAATGAACACTGAACAAACTAACAAAATAACAAAACAAAACGTGAAGCTATACAAACGAGTGCAGCTACACATACACAAGGTCCCACAACAGAAAGGCTGCCTAAATATGATTCCCAATCAGAGACAACGATAAACAGCTGTCTCTGATTGGGAACCATATCAGGCCAACATTTAAATACCCCTAGACCTACAACAACCCTAGACATACAAAACCCTAGACATACAAAACACTAGACATACAACACCAGAGTACCAACCTTAGTCACACCCTGACCTAACCAAAATATATAGAAAACAGAGATATCTAAGGTCAGGGCGTGACATTGTGAATGTTGACCTGTTTAAAGTTCTTGCGGCAGGGTAGCCTAGTGGTTAGAGCGTTGGACTAGTAACCGGAAGGTTGCAAGTTCAAACCCCCGAGCTGACAAGGTACAAATCTGTCGTTCTGCCCCTGAACAGGCAGTTAACCCACTGTTCCTAGGCCGTCATTGAAAATAAGAATTTGTTCTTACTTACTTGCCTGGTTAAATAAAGGTAAAATAAAAAATAAAAAAAACATTGGCTACAGAGAGCGTGATCACACAGTTGTCTGGAACATCTGGTGCTCTCATGCATGCTTCAGTGTTGCATGCCTCAAAGCAAGCATATAAGGCATTTAGCTCGCGCCTGTGTTTCCCTTTGTAGTCCGTAATAGTTTGCAAGCCCTGCCACATCTGACCAGCGTCCTAGTCCTGTATTGACATTTTGCCTGTTTAATGGTTTGCCTGAGGGCATATAAGCATCCGTATGTGTGTCCCGCTCCTTGAAATCGGCAGCTCTAGCATTTAGCTCAGTGCGGATGTTGCCTGTAATCCATGGCTTCTGGTTGGGATATGGACACACGGTCACTGTGTGGAAAACGTTGTTAGTTCACTTATTGATGAAGCCGATGACTGCGGTGGTATACACCTCAATGCCATTGGATGAATGCCATATTCCAGTCTGTACTAGCAAAACAGTGCTGTAGCGTGGCATCCACGTCATCTGACCACTTCCATATTGAGCAAGTCACTGGTACTTCCTGCTTTATTTTTTGCTTGTAAGCAGGAATCAGGTCGAAAAATTATGGACAGATTTGCCAAATGGACGGCGAGGCAGAGCTTTGTATGTGTCTCTGTGCGTGGAGTTTTTGTGTGTTTTCAGGTGTGTGTGTGTGTGTGTGTGTGTGTACAAATGAGTGTGCATGTGTGCGTGTGTCTTTCCCAAGCTGTTAAGTGTGTCGCTTCACAGGGACCTGACAGGCAGAATATTCCCACAAGCTAATGCCTAATTAATTAGACTGCTTCTACCACTGCTACCTCCTACCCGCCTCTGCTGCCCTTCCCTTGTTTCCTGCCTACCCTCCAGTCTCCCAAGTTAAGACGGGGATAATCAGATCCCCTGGGACACCTTCAATCACCCCCACACCTCTCCTCACTTCTCCTCCTCTGCCTTTAAATCGCTAATCCCCCCAAATCTATCCAGCCGGCCACATAATAGAAAAGCACTCAGCTGATTTGCTTATTCCCACCCGTTGAAAGATCACAGATGGACAAACTCTAATGCTAATTAAGAAAGAAAGACCTTGCCCTTGCTAAAATGGTTGACCAGTTTATTTTAAGGTCATGGTCATTATGGTGAAGAGTTGAGTGGTTTGGAAGGGGGAATGTCTTGATATTGCCTCTGGATAGCTCACCGGAGGGGCCCTGTCTCTCCCTCATTAACCTTATCATGTTACACAGCAAAGGGAAGCCTGGGAGTTGGAGCTTTTTTCAACGTGATGTCGGGAGATTGCTGACTACAAATCCCAGTGTGCACAAGGCGGGAATTAGCCTCAGTCTCACATGAAGGGTCTGACCCAGATTTGTTCTGAGGGCCAGATTAAAGAGAATGACCCTGGTTTGCTCTGATGACCAGATTAAAGAGAAATACCCTGGTTTGTTTTGATGGCCCGATTAAAGAGAATGAACCAGGAGACTATGGGAAAGGGACAGGCTGTAATTTGAGGAGAACGATCCACAACCTGACACCGATGCGCCTCCAGGTCATCTACAGAACTCTGTGTCAAAGGAAGGCCAAGAAGATCATCAAGGACCTCAGCCACCCGAGCCAGAGACTGTTCATCACCCGCTACAAACTAGCAGACCAGGGTACAGATGCAGAGTACAGATGCATCAGAGCTGGGACTGAGAGACTAAGAAACAGCTTCTCTCTCCAGGCCATCAGACTGTTGAACAGCTTCTATCATCAGACAATCAGACTGTTAAACTGCTTCTATTACCAGACCATCAGACTGTTAAACAGCTTCTATTACCATCAGACTGTTGAACAATTTTTTTATTTCACCTTTATTTAACCAGGTAGGCTAGTTGAGAAAAAGTTCTCATTTGCAACTGCGACCTGGCCAAGATAAAGTATAGCAGTGTGAACAGACAACACAGAGTTACACATGGAGTAAACAATAAACAAGTCAATAACACAGTAGAAAAAAAAGAGTCTATATACATTGTGTGCAAAAGGCATGAGGAGGTAGACAAATAATTACAATTTTGCAGATTAACACTGGAGTGATAAATGATCAGATGGTCATGTACAGGTAGAGATATTGATGTGCAAAAGAGCAGAAAAGTAAATAAATAAAAACAGTATGGAGATGAGGTAGGTCAAATTGGGTGGGCTATTTACCGATAAGACTATGTACAGCTGCAGCGATCGGTTAGCTGCTCAGATAGCAGATGTTTGAAGTTGGTGAGGGAGATAAAAGTCTCCAACTTCAGCGATTTTTGCAATTCATTCCAGTCCCAGGCAGCAGAGAACTGCAACGAAAGGCGGCCAAATGAGGTGTTGGCTTTAGGGATGATCAGTGTGATACACCTGCTGGAGCACGTGCTACGGGTGGGTGTTGCCATCGTGACCAGTGAACTGAGATAAGGCGGAGCTTTACCTAGCATGGACTTGTAGATGACCTGGAACCAGTGGGTCTGGCGACGAATATGTAGCGAGGGCCAGCCGACGAGAGCATACAAGTCACAGTGGTGGGTGGTATAAGGTGCTTTAGTGACAAAACGGATGGCACTGTGATAAACTGCATTCAGTTTGCTGAGTAGAGTGTTGGAAGCTATTTTGTAGATGACGTCGCCGAAGTCGAGGATTGGTAGGATAGTCAGTTTTACTAGGGTAAGTTTGGCGGCGTGAGTGAAGGAGGCTTTGTTGCGGAATAGAAAGCCGACTAGATTTGATTTTCGATTGGAGATGTTTGATATGAGTCTGGAAGGAGAGTTTAACAGTCTGATGAACATGCTTCTATCATCAGACCATCAGACTGTTAAACAGCTTCTATCACCATCAGACTGTTAAACAGCTTCTATTACCAGACAATCAGACTTTAGAACAGCTTCTATTACCAGACCATCAGACTGTTAAACAGCTTCTATTACCAGACCATCAGACTGTTGAACAGCTTCTATCACCAGACCATCAGACTGTTAAACAGCTTCTATTACCAGACCATCAGACTGTTAAACAGCTTCTATCACCAGACCATCAGACTGTTGAACAGCTTATATTACCAGACCATCAGACTGTTGAACAGCTTCTATCACCAGACCATCATGCCACCTCCTGTAGTAAGAGACAAAGATACTCACACACACACACACACACACACACACACACACACACACACACACACACACACACACACACACACACACACACACACACACACACACACACACACACACACACACACACACACACACACACACACACACACACACACACACACACACACACACACACACCCCATGTATATAGAGACATTAAACACTGGACACTTCCCATTTTGTTTTATACTGTTTTTATATACTGGATTGTTCACATAGCTCATTCTACTATATCTAAATCAAATAAAATTATATTGGTCCCGTATATATATTTTACAAAACAATACACACATATCCCCCAAAGTTTATGAAAGTAATTAAGAAATATCAGGACGAGCGATGTGAGGGTCCGAATTATAAATATAGTGCCCTAAGAATGTATTCACACCCCTTGACTTTTTACAAATGTTGTTGTCTTACAGCATGAGGTTTTCCAATGGCTCGCAAAGAAGGGCACCTATTGGTAGATGGGTAAAAAAACAAAAAAAACAGACATTGAATATCCCTTTGAGCATGCTGAACTTAATAATTATACTCTGGGTGGTGTATCAACACACCCCCGTAATTTACAAAGACACAGACGTCCTTACTAACTCAGTTGCCGAAGAGGAAGGAAACTAATCAGGGATTTCAACATGACACGACTTTAAAGTAGTTACAGAGTTGAATGGCTATGATAGGATAAAGCTAAGGATGGTTCAACAACATTGTAGTTAATCTACAATACTAATCTAAATAACAGAGTGAAAAGAAGGAAGCCTGCAGAGACTATTCCTAAACATGCATCCTGTTTGCAACAAGGCATGAAAGCATTACTGCAAAAAAATGTGGCAATTCACATTTTGTCCTGAATGCAAAGTGTTATGTTTGGGGCAAATCCAACACAACACATTACTGAGTACCACTCTCCATATTTTCAAGCATAGCAGTGGGTACATCATGTTATGGGTGTGCTTGTAATCATTAAAGACTGGGGAGTTTTTTAGGATAAAAAAATAAATGGAATGGAGCTAAGCACAAGCAAAATCCTCGAGGAAACCCTGGTTCAGTCTGCTTTCCACCAGACACTGGGATATTAATTCACCTTTGTGCAGGACACTAACCTTACATACAAGACCAAATATACACTGGAGTTGCTTAACAAAACGACAGTAAATGTTCCTGAGAGGCCGAGTTACAGTTTTGACTTACATCTACTTGAAACTACATGGCAAGACCTAAATATGATCGCCTAGCAATGGTCAACCGATGTGACAGAGCTTGAAGAATTTTGAAAAGAATAATGGGAAAATGTTGCACAGTCCAGGTGTGTAAAGCACTTAGAGACCCAGAATGACTCACATCTGTAATCGCTGCCTAAGGTGCTTTGGGGTGTGAATGCTTATGTAAATTCTATATATCTGTACTTCATTTTTAATACATTTTCAAAAAAAATCTAAAAACATGTTTTCCATTTGTCATTATGGGGTATTGTGTGTAGATGGATGAGATAAACAAATATATATATATTTAATCAATTTTGAATTGAGGCTGCAACATATTTTGTGGGAGAATAAAGGCATGAATACTTTCTGAAGGCACTGTACAGTATATACAGAATGTAAATAATGCTGTGTATAGACATGAATAGAAAGAGGTGTGTACAGCATTACTTATATCGGATGAGCCTTGACTAGGAGTCATTGAGTGAAACAGTATGTAAACATTATTAAAGTGACCAGTGTTCAATGACTATGTACATAGGGCAGCAGTCTCTAAGGTGCATGTTAGGGTTTTCTATACGTGAAAGAGAGTCAGACCAAAATGCGGCGTGTAGATTGCGATCCATGTTTAATGAAAAACACACTAAACACAAACACTACAAGGCAAGTAGTTGGCTCTGGCAGATCCTGGCTGGCTGGCGGTTCTGGCAGAGTCTGGCTGACTGGCGGATCTGGAAGAGTCTGGCTGACTGGCGGATCTGGAAGAGTCTGGCTGACTGGTGGATCCTGGCAGACTGACGGATCTGGCTGCTCCATGCTGACTGGCAGCTCTGGCTGCTCCATGCTGACTGGCGGCTCTGGCTGCTCCATGCTGACTGGCAGCTCTGGCTGCTCCATGCTGACTGGCGGCTCTGGCTGCTTCATGTTGACTGACGGCTCTGGCTGCTCCGTGCTGACTGACGGCTCTGGCTGCTCCATACTGACTGACGGCTCTGGCTGCTCCATGCAGACTGGCAGCTCTGGCAGCTTCTTGCAGACTGGCTGCTCTGGCGGCTTCTTGCAGACTGGCAGCTCTGGCAGCTCCATGCAGACTGGCAGCTCTGGCAGCTTCTTGCAGACTGGCAGCTCCTTGCAGACTGACAGCTCTGGCTGCTCCATACAGACTGGCAGCTCTGGCTGCTCCATGCAGACTGGCAGCTCTGGCTGCTCCATGCAGACTGGCAGCTCTGGCTGCTCCATGCAGACTGGCAGCTCTGGCTGCGCTGAACAGGCGGGAGACTCCGGCAGCGCAGGAGAGGAGAAAGGCTCTGGCAGCGCTGAACAGGCGGGAGACTCCGGTAGCGCAGGAGAGGAGAAAGGCTCTGGCAGCGCTGGAGAGGCGAGGCGCACTGTAGGCCTGATGCGTGGTGCTGGCACTGGTGGTACTGGGCCGAGGACACGCACAGGAAGCCTGGTGCGGGAGCTGCCACCGGAGGGCTGTTGCGTGGAGGTGGTACTGGGTAGACCAGACCGTGCAGGCGCACTGGATCTCTTGAGCACCGAGCCTGCCCAACCTTACCTGGTTGAATACTCCCGGTCGCTCTGCCAGTGCGGCGAGGTGGAATAGCCCGCACTGGGCTATGCAGGCGAACCGGGGACACCGTGCTCAAGGCTGGTGCCATGTAAGCCGGCCCAAGGAGACGCACTAGGGACCAGATGCGTAGAGCCGGCTTCATGGCATTTGGCTTCGACGCTCACTCTAGCCCGGCCGATACGCGGAGCTGGAATATACCGCACCGGGCTATGCACCCGCACTGGGGACACCGTGCGCACCACAGCATAACACGGTGCCTGCCCGGTCTCTCTAGCCCCCCGGTAACCACAGGAAGTTGGCATATGTCTCCTACCTAGCGTCGCCATACTCCCTGTGAGCCCACCCCACCCCCCCAAGAAATTTTTGGGGCTGACTCTCGGGCTTCCATCCACGTCGCCGTGCCGCCTCCAGTTCTACCTTGGGGCGGCGATATTCTCCAGGCTGTGCCCAGGGTCCTTCTCCGTCTAGGATTTCCTCCCAAGTCCAGAAATCCCTATTTTATTGCTCCTGCTGCCGCTGTTGCTTCTCCTGCTGCTCCTGCCTGTTGACACGCCGCTTTGTCCTGTTGTGGTGGGTGATTCTGTTACGGTTTTCTATAGGTGAAAGAGAGTCAGACCAAAATGCGGCGTGTAGATTGCAATCCATGTTTAATGAAAAACACACTAAACACAAACACTACAAAAACAATGAATGTAACGAAAACCGAAACAGCCTAATACTGGTGCAAACTAATACACAACAGACATAAGTACAAAAGGACAATCACCCACCAAACACTCAAAGAATATGGCTGCCTAAATGTGGATCCCAATCAGAGACAACGATAAACACCTGCCTCTGATTGAGAACCACTTCAGACAGCCATAGACTTATCTAGAACACCCCACTAAACAGAATCCCAATACCTATGAAAAAACCCCAAGACAAAACACACCACATACAACAACCCATGCCACACCCTGGCCTGACCAAATAAATGAAGAAAACACAAAAATACTTAGACCAGGGCGTGACAGTGCAGGGATGAGTACATTGCATTTTTGTTATATTGTTTATACACACAGTGTATTTCTATACTGGATTCTTTACATTGCTCACTGTAGTATATCTACTGTTGTACATATCATTCCTAGTAATTATTGTCTGTGTATTAAATGCATAGATTTCAATTGGATTACTGATGCAGTGTTATTTGGGTTGATAAATGGATTCGTTCGGACATTTTGGATTTCTTGTTTCTAGTTTTTTATTATTTGTGTACTTGTTTGACATGTTACTGCACCGTTAGGAGCTAGTAACGCAAGCATCTAGCTGCTCTGTTAGGAGCTAGTAAGGCAAGCATTTAGCTGCTCTGTCAGGAGCTAGTACCGGAAGCATTTAGCTGCACTGTTAGGAGCTAGTAACACAAGCATTTAGCTGCACTGTTAGGAGCTAGTAACACAGGCATTTAGCTGCTCTGTTAGGTGATAGTAACACAGGCATTTAGCTGCTCTGTTAGGAGCTAGTAACGCAAGCATTTAGATGCACCGTTAGGAGCTAGTAATGCAAGCATTTAGCTGCTCTGTTAGGAGCTAGTAACACAAGCATTTAGCTGCACTGTTAGGAGCTAGTAACACAAGCATTTACCTGCTCTGTTAGGAGCTAGTAACACAAGCATTTAGCTGCACTGTTAGGAGCTAGTAACACAAGCATTTAGCTGCACTGTTAGGAGATAGTAACACAAGCATTTAGCTGCTCTGTTAGGAGCTAGTAACACAAGCATTAAGCTGTTCTGTTAGGAGCTAGTAACGCAAGCATTTAGCTGCACTGTTAGGAGCTAGTAACACAAGCATTAACCTGTTCTGTTAGGAGCTAGTATCACAAGCATTAAGCTGTTCTGTTAGGAGCTAGTATCGGAAGCATTTTGCTGCACTTTTAGGAGCTAGTAACACAAGCATTAAGCTGTTCTGTTAGGAGCTAGTAACACAAGCATTAAGCTGTTCTGTTAGGAGCTAGTATCGGAAGCATTTTGCTGCACTTTTAGGAGCTAGTAACACAAGCATTAAGCTGTTCTGTTAGGAGCTAGTAACACAAGCATTAAGCTGTTCTGTTAGGAGCTAGTATCACAAGCATTAAGCTGTTCTGTTAGGAGCTAGTATCGGAAGCATTTTGCTGCACTTTTAGGAGCTAGTAACACAAGCATTAAGCTGTTCTGTTAGGAGCTAGTAACACAAGCATTAAGCTGTTCTGTTAGGAGCTAGTATCGGAAGCATTTTGCTGCACTTTTAGGAGCTAGTAACACAAGCATTAAGCTGTTCTGTTAGGAGCTAGTAACACAAGCATTAAGCTGTTCTGTTAGGAGCTAGTATCGGAAGCATTTTGCTGCACTTTTAGGAGCTAGTAACACAAGCATTTAGCTGCATTGTTTAGGTGTAAGCGGGATGTTTAGGAGATGTGTTACACAAGCATTTAGCTGCACCCGCTATAACATCTCCTAAACTGTGAACGTGACTAATAAAATTTATTTTGATTTCTATGCATAATTTACATCCAATTGTACGCCTCCTTGACTCTCAGTTCCCACCTAACACTTTCAATATCTCATCTCGAGTCAGGAGGGATTGTGTCTGTTGTTAAGCTTTGATAAACTTTAAATATGTCTTTACTGATAAGAACTCCCTTTCCACAGCATCGTCTGAGACTCGGCAGAACAGAAGTAGGGAACTGTCTGACTCATGAATGAGCCACTTTGTACCGACTACCAAGGCACTGTACCCATCTCCATGACAACTAGAAAAGCAAAGAAGTGGGAGTGGATTTCAGCTTCTTTCTAGGGGAGGTTAGAAACTGTTGCCTCAATCAATCAAACTGATTTCATAAAGCAATTTTTTACATCAGCAGTTGTCACAAAGTACTTATACAGATACCGAGCCTAAACCCCAAAGAGCAAACAATGCAGAGGCAGAAGCACAGTGGCTAAAGTAGGAAATGTATAGATTATAAGAGTACATGGCTATTTTGGCCAGATTGTTCTTCAAGATGTTCAACCATTCATAGATGACCAGCAAGGTCAAATAATAATCACAGTCACAGTGGTCATAGAGGGTGCAACAGGTTTGCACCTCAGGAGCAAATGTCGGTTGGCTTGAGAGAAATAGAGAGGGAGAGAGCAATTGAGGGGGAGGGGGAGAATTGGAGGTAGCATACCTAACAACACACAGAACACCAGATGAAACAGGACAAGTATACCAGATAGAACAGACTGGCCCTAGACAGACATCATGTAGGCACCAATGTAAACTGAGATTTTAGGATATAAATATGCACATTATCGAACAAAACATATATTGTGTAACATGATGTCCTATGAGTGTCATCTGAGGAGGATCATCAAAGTTTAATGATTAATTTTATCTATATTTCTGCTTTTTGTGACTCCTATCTTTGGCTGGAAAAATGGCTGTGTGTTTTTTCGACTTGGCTATGACCTAACGTAATCATATGTTGTGCTTTTAGCTGTAAAGCATTTTTGAAATCGGACATGATGGGTAGATTAACAAGATGTTTATCTTTCATTTGCTGTATTGGACTTGTTAATGTGTGAAAGTTACATATTTAACAAAAATATTTTTGAATTTTGCGCACTGCCTTTTCAGCGGAATGTTGTCGAGCTGCGCTAGAAAGGTTAATAACAGGAAGCCAGATTAGAAAGGCTAACACTGAAGTAATATGATTTAATTTTGGGGTTCTATCAAGATTCTAGCAGCCATATTGTTCACTAGCTGAAGTTTATTTAGTGCCTTATCTGGGTAACTGGAGAGTAGAGTATTGCAGTAGTCTAATCTTGAACTCACAAAAGCATGGATCAGCTTTTCGGCATAGTTTTTTGACAAAAAAGTTTTCGATTTTGCAATGTTACAAAGATGGAAAAAAGCTGCCCTTGAAATGTTGATATATTAGTCAACAGAGAGATCAGGGTCCAGAGTAACACCGAGGTCCTTCATTGTTTTATATGATATGACTGTCATAGATCTCTTTGTTTCTTGGGACCTAGAATTAGCATCTCTGTTCTGTCTGAGTTTAAACGTAAATAATTTACCTCCATCCAGGACACAGGATTCCAGGGTAGGCAACTTTAGGCCTTCACAATGATTCATCGAAATGTACTTCTGCATAGCAGTGAAAGTTGACATTGTGTTGCTGAATGACACCACCAAGAGCTAGCATATACTGTATAGTGAAAACAGTAGCTGTCCTAGAAAGGAACCTTGAGGAACACCGAAACTTACCATTGATTTGTTGGAGAACAGATGCACAGCCTTGGTCTGACACTATTAAAAGGTCATTTACAACCTTCATGAGTTCGGTCTCAGTACTATGATGGGGTCTATATCCAGACTGGAGTGTTTTATATACATGATTTGTCTTCAGGAAGGCAGTGAGTTGCTGATCAACAGCTTCTTCAACATCAAAAAATTAGTGGAATGGGAGATTTGATATAGGCCTTATTACCGCCACTTGTAGTGAGTTTGGTACACATCCGGAGGATAGAGAGCCATTTTTATGTTCAACATAGATGGGCCAAGCACAGGAAGTAGCTATTTCAGGAGTGTAGTTGGAATAAGGTCCAGCTGGAAGGTTTAGAGGCCATGGCTATTTTAGTGAATGTGTCGAGAGATACAGGATTTAAAAAAAACTCGAGTGTCTCCCGTGATTTGAGGTCCTGGCAGTTCTGTGCAGACTCAGGACGACGGAATTTTGGAAAAATATACATATTCAAAGATAAGTCCGTAATTTGTTTTCTATTGATCATTATCTTTTTGTCGAAAATTTCATCACTACTGAAGTGAAGGCCCTTGGAGAATGCTGATTTTCAGTTAGCTATGCGACTGTATAAAACATATGTTTGGGATTGTTTTTATTCTACTCAATCAGATTGAAAAAGCGAGGGCTTTTTGAAATTGCACTGATCTGTCTTTCCAGGCGAGTCAGAAGACTTCCAATTTGGTGGGCTGCCATTTCCATTCCAATTTTCTGGAAAATCAAATCAAATCAAATGGTATTTGTCACATGCGTCGAATACAACATGTAGACCTTACAGTGAAATTCTTACTTACAAGCCCATAAACCAAGAATGCTTTAAGAAGTAAAACATTATTTTAAGAAAAGTGTTAAGTAAAAAATTGAAAAGAAAAGTAACAAATAATTAACAGCAGCAGTAAAATAACAATAGCAGGGCTATATACAGGGGGTACCGGTAGAGAGTCAATGTGCGGGGGCACTGGTTAGTCGAGGTAATTGAGGTAATATATACATGTAGGTAGAGTTAAAGGGCCTATGCATAGACAATAAACAGAGAGTAGCAGCAGTGTAAAAGAGGGGTGTGTGTAGCGCTTTGATTAGCTTTGATTAGCTGTTCATGAGTCTTATGGCTTGGGGATAGAAGCTGTTATTAAGAAGCCTAATGGACCTAGACTTGGCACTCTGGTACCGCTTGCCGTGCGGTAGCAAAGAGAACAGGCCATGACTAGGGTGTCTAGAGTCTTTGACAATTTTTAGGGCCTTCCTCTGACACCGCCTGTTATAGAGGTCCTGGATAGCAGGACGCTTGGCCCCAGTGATGTACTGGGCCGTTCGCACTACCCTCTGCAGTGCCTGGCGGTTGGAGGCTGAGCAGTTGCCATACCAGGCGGTGATGCAACCAGTTAGAATGCTCTCGATGGTGCAGCTGTAGAACCTTTTGAGGATCTGAGGACCCATGCCAAATCTTTTCAGTCTCCTAAGGGGGAATAGACTTTGTCGTACACTCTTCACGGCTGTCTTAGTGTGTTTGGACAATGATAGTTTGTTGGTGATGTGGACACCAAGGAACTTGAAGCTATCAACCTAATCCACTGCAGCCCCATCGATGAGAATGGGGGCGTGCTCGGTCCTCCTTTTCCTGTAGTCCACAATCATCTCCTTTGTCTTGATCATGTTGTTGTCCTGGCACCCTCTGACCTCCTCCCTATAGGCTCTCTCGTTATTGTTGGTGATCAGGCCTACCACTGTTGTGTCATCTGCCAACTTAATGATGGTGTTGGAGTCATGTTTGGCCATGCAGTCATGAGTGAACAGGGAGTACCGGAGGGGACTAAGCTCGCACACCTGAGGGGCCCCAGTGTAGAGGATCAGCGTAGCAGATGTGTTGTTACCAACTCTTACCACCTGGGGGCGGCCCGTCAGGAAGTCCTGGATCCAGTTGCAGAGGGTGGTCTTTAGTCCCAGGGTCCTTAGCTTAGTGATGAGTTTTGAGGGCACCATGGTGTTGAACGCTGAGCTGTAGTCAATGAAGAGTATTCTCACATAGTTGTTCCTTTTGTCAAGGTGGGAAAGGGCAGTGTGGAGTGCAATAGAGATTGCATCATCTGTGGATCTGTTGGGGTGGTATTGAAATTGGGGTGGGTCTAGGGTTTCTGGGATAATGGTGCTGATGTGAGCCATGACCAGCCTTTCAAAGCACTTTGTAGGTACAGACGTGAGTGCACGGGTCGGTAGTCATTTAGGCAGGTTACCTTAGTGTTCTTGGGCACAGGGACTATGGTGGTCTGCTTGAAACATGTTGGTATTACAAATCAGGCTTAGAAGTAATTTAGCTCGTCTGGTTGGCTCGTGTCACTGGGCAGCTCATGGCTGTGCTTCCCTTTGTAGTCTGTAATAGTTTGCAACCCTTGCCACACAATCGGAGCCAGTGTAATTTGCTTCAGGGCTTTGGATTTTTCTGTATACCAGGGAGCTAGTTTCTTGTGACACATTATTTTGTTGTTAGCTGTGTGACCGCATCTATGGTATTATGCTATTTTAAGTTTACATTCTCAGATAGGTGCTTGGTTAAATTATTTTTGTACTCCGATGTCCTTGAGTAGGTGGAGGGAGCCTGGAAGGACACTAGGAATCTTTGGATTGTCCAATAATTTATAGCACGGCTGTAACGGTTTTCTTGCGGTGAAGGAGAGGCGGACCAAAATGCAGCGTGGTTTCTATTCATGGTTCTTTAATAAAGAAAACTATACATGAATAGACTAACAAAACAATAAACGTGCGAAAACCTAAACAGCCCTATCTGGTGCAAACACAGAGACAGGAACAATCACCCACAAAACACAACACCAAACAGACTACCTAAATATGGTTCCCAATCAGAGACAATGACTAACACCTGCCTCTGATTGTGAACCATATCAGGCCAAACATAGAAATAGACAAACTAGACATGTAACATAGAATGCCCACTCAGATCACACCCTGACCAAACAAAACATAGAAACATACAAAGCAAACTATGGTCAGGGTGTGACAAAGGCTTTTGAAAATCCTTGGTTGGAGTCTAAACAAATTATTTATTGAGATTGAAAACATAATAAGATGGTGTTCTGATAGTCCAGGATTATAAGGAAAAAACATCTATTCCACGGGACATAACTAGATCCAGTGTATGCTTGTGGCAATGTGTAGGTCCCGAGACATGTTTGAAAAAAAAAACACTGAGTCGATGATGGCACTGAAAGCCTTTTGGAGTGGGTCTGTGGACTTCTCAATGTGAATATTGAAGTCAACAAAAATGTGAATATTATCTGCCGTGACTATGAGGTCCGATAGGAATTCAAGGAACTCAATGATAAATGTTGTATACGGCCCAGGAGGCCTGTAAACAGTAGCTATAAAAAGTGATTGAGGAGGCTGCATAGATTTCATGACTAGAACCTCAAAAGATGAAAACACAGTCATCTTTTTATGCATAAATTGGAATTTGCTGTCATAAATGTTAGCAACCTTTGCGAGATGCACGGGGGATATGGTCACTAGTGTAAACAGGAGGAGAGGCTTCATTTAGTACAGCAAATTCACTAGGCTTAAGCAAGGTTTCAGTCAGGCCAATCGCATTAAGTTAAACATCTGTGATTAGTTAATTGACTATGACTGCCTTGGAAGTGAGGGATCTAATATTAAGTAGTCCCATTTTCAGATGTGAGGTATTATCATAATCTCTTTAATTAATGATTGGAATGTAGGAGGTCTTTATTCCAGTGAGATTGCTAAGGCGAACACCACCATGTTTCGTTTTCCCGACCTAGATCGAGGCACAGACATGGTCTCAATGGGGGATAGCTGAGCTGACTACACTCACTGTGCTAGTGACAGACTCTACTAAGCTGGCAGGCTGGCTAACAGCCTGCTGACTGGCCTGCACCCTATCTCATTGTGGTGCTAGAGGAGTTAGAGCCCTGTGTATGTTGATGGATAAGATGAAAGCACCCCTCCAGCTAGGATGGAGTCTGTCACTCCTCAACAGGCCAGTTTTAGTCTCAGCACCATCGTCAGATGAGCCAGATTAGTCAGTAGCCCTGCCCCCTGGTAAACAATGGATGGATGCTGGATGATTATTTTTTAAGTCTAATATTGTGGGTAATGGAGTTGCCAAAGAATAAGGTTTTCAATTTGGCAGGGGTAATGGTGGGAGGCTTCGGCGTCTCAGACCCCGTAACGGGAGG